>NC_045159.1:29920456-30023187 GCF_900700415.2 Clupea harengus
ATTTAGACATACAATCCACACACACAAACAAGGGGAGCAACCGCTATGGGTTTGATTATTTGGCAAGGAAGGAGTGGATGACTGAAGTGGAGGAAGTCACAACAATGAAGAGTTGTGTCCTGCTAAAGGAGCACTGGAGGAAAGGCTGTGGTTCTGACCGTGGCACGGCCACGTTGACTGCTCAACTCTACACACATTCTCCAGGGAGAAAATAGGGCTTTTAAGGGTCTTTGGCTTTGTTTATACATGATGTCCGTGCCAAAAAAACACATGTGCTACTAAATTATGTTTGGAATTTATTTTAAACTTCTAACCTAATGTTAGAATATACATACATGTATAGAAACGTATATACAGTATGTGCACAACCTAATGGGTTTCAAGAGATGAAAAAGATGGCAGTAAAGACATGATATGCCCTACATCACTTTATCATCAAAATTATTTTTTTTCTGGCGGGGGTGGACTTACTGCCATAACTAAATGTATTAATGAGTTGTTTGGTGAAAAATGTGAGAAATGGGTGTGCCGTATTAATGACTGCTTTGGCACCATTAGAGGACTTTGTGAATGGGAAAGAACATTTGGGAGAGATACTTCTGTTTTCACCATTTTTACTAACTTAAAAAAAAGACTTATTTCTCAGCTAGAGTCTGTATTATTCTTAATTGAGGGTGCATCCATAACTATATTTAGATTGTTTGGGGTGTTCACTACTTGTGCAAATAATCTTGTGCATGTATGTGTTGCTTTTATAGTTTAAGGGATCTATTGGCATCATTTTGAAGGTACGTGCGTATGCCCTGTTTTATAAATCACACACTGTTTTTATAAGTGACCCCCTGGTCTTTGAAGCGTAGGGGAACATTAAGATGGGTTGGACTTCTATTTAGGAAAAATATCACCTTATCTGAATATATATCTACATTTATGAATGAGGTCATTTTCATAAACCCAACAGGACCTACAAGTGGGGTAGAGAATATCACTAACAAACATAAACAGAGAATAGCTGAGGCAAAACAGCAGAAGAAATGAATGACAGATTTACTTTAACATTTTATCCAGTCAGAATGTATAACGGAAGCAATCTGGAATGTAAAACTGGGTGTGGAGTGTTTGAAATGTAAACCAAAGTCAGAGCATCTCTCCCTCCGTATCACGTGTGAAAGAGGAGGAGAGGTTTCACTCTCGACTCAATAGGCAACAGAGAGTTATCTTCCCAAAGTTTTCATTCGACCCTCCTAGTCCTACAGAGTGAAACTCCACATAAAGGCAGTGTGTAACCTCTACTAGGGAGCTACCTAGCCAAATCATTCATGAAGCAAAGTCCTCAGGTGTGATACTCTTTGGGCAAGCGAGTTGGCCTCAAGTGCAGAACACCATGTTGTTAACATGATCCCAGGATTAACACTCCTCTCTGTACTTTACTCTCTGCAGTCTTTTGTGGCATTTGATATCTTTTCATTCTTTCTGCTCTGAAAGTGCCATCTGTATTCTCTGAGCGGAGTTCAAGGAGGAAACATTTCTCCCGCATACTGATGCCTCTGAAAGGGAAGGAGGGGGGGGGTGGTGGTGTGGGGGGGGGCTGAAGAAGCCCAGAGACTTCTTTGGGAGTGGAGGGTTCTCCTCAATCCCCACGCTGGCCATACAGGCTTTATTTACACAGTGGAAGTGATATGCTGTGTGAGTATGTGTGTGTGTGTGTGTGTGTGTGTGTGTGTGTGTGTGTGTGTGTGTGTGTGTGTGTGTGTGTGTGTGTGCGTGTGTGTGTGTGTGTGAGTATGCCCTCCTGGGCTGGACATCCGACGAGCCTCACTGAATCAGGCCCGGAACATATGGTTCTCTTTAGAAGCATGTTGACTAACACCCTAGCTTTCCCCTTCAATCCTGTGAGTAATCTTTCAAGACTGTGTGTCTCAACTCTCCCCATGCACTCCCCCTGCTCAGTCTGCTTCGTAAGCAACACACTACAACCTCCCAGCTGTTCTGCTTTTGGAAAACTACCCCAGAAAAAGGAATTCCTTTAAACTGAATTAGAGCCAAGACCATATTTAAGAAAACATTTATATTAAGCATGTTTGAAAACATACTTCTGATTTTCCATGGTTTATGTAAATTAAGCCTCATGCTAATTAATCATATATATGTCATGCATATGTTTATCCCAAAAGTTTATCCAAATACATTGTTTTTTTCAAACCCAGTTGGTACTCAGGATTTTCACAAGACAACATCTGCATGTAGTTTGACTTTACAACCTAACCCAACTGTTCAATCATCATAGAAAGGGAATAGTGAAATGGTATCTTACACATAACTTGATCACTATAACATTTGGCTTTGTCTTAATGAAGGTGATGCAAGCCCTACGTTAAATGATGATCCTGGTTTCTTGAAAGCGCAAGGTTTTGCCGGTTAACATGTTTCTCACACAAAGAGTGCAGCAGAGCATTTTACAAGGGGATTTTTTATAAGCCAATGAAAGTTTGGTTTTACAACCAGTCTTTTCCAATCAAATCAATCTGTTTTGTGCACAAACATGAAGTGTAAGAAAGCCGGTCTGCTATTCAGTCATCATCTGTCTCTCTGATTAGTGGAGACAGGAACTTCTTGGCGTGCCTCTGTGAAAAGCAGTCAAAACATGCTCTCAAATTGAGAGGCCATGCTCATCCCACTGGTATGTGGTAAGATAAGACATAGTGTTATCAAAATGAACACTGTGAGCACTTATTCATCCTATGACAGAGAGCCCATTTGGCTGAAAGAGCAAACAAGGGCCCCCCAGCCTCTCTTCAACAGCAGCGTTCACATCACAAGGGCCCCAGCCTCTCTTCAACAGCAGCGTTCACATCACAAGCTCCACACACCACTGCCTTGGAGAGCGGAGAGCAGAGCAGCCATAAATAACTAGGACTGTGAGACTCCTGTAACCTCTGTGTTCTCATGTTGGGAAAAGGGCTTATATACAGGATCAGTGAGTCCTTTGGGACCCAAACATCATCAGCGGGGAGATGAGCTAGAGTACACTCTGTATCCAGACACTGGGCTCAACAGCGCTAAAGTGTTGTGATGTGCTAGAGTACACTCTGTATCCAGACACTGGGCTCAACAGCGCTAAAGTGTTGTGATGTGCTAGAGTACACTCTGTATCCAGACACTGGGCTCAACAGCGCTAAAGTGTTGTGATGTGCTAGAGTACACTCTGTATCCAGACACTGGGCTCAACAGCGCTAAAGTGTTGTGATGAGATGAGCTAGGGTACACTCTAATGTGTTGTGATGTGCTAGGGTACACTCTAATGTGTTGTGATGAGAGTTTAGTTGAATGTTTGAATTCTCACTGATTATTATCAGATTGTCAAGGCCCTTTGATGTTCTGTGTTGTCTGCCCTGTTCTATATATAGAGAGTGACAGGGATGCTGTTGCCAGTGAAGAAGGTATGTATGCATTATATGCAAATGATCTTAGGTACAGTAGGTGATCTAATCCAACAGCAGAACTTCACTAGGATATTGAGTTGAGAGCATGTTTTTTGGACAAAACTAAGCAACTCATCTCAACTTAAAAAATCATCCTCTCAGGATACCGGTGCCCATGGCTTTGGACACTATGCATGGTTCATACAAGCCAGTAGAAGGGACATTCTTCTTTATAAAGTTGTACATTTATTTTCCTTATTACAATGAATTAGAATGACATATATGTTACAGCTATATGTATATACATTAAAGCTGATACTAACATGTAACATGGCAAATATTCAACATAACTGTAACCTTTACATTATCATCTATTCATCCATAATCATAGCAATCCCTTACTGTCCAATCACAATTTAAGACGTTAGGTACAGACATCATATCTGACATTCTTATTACATTTGAGTTCATGTATATCATAAACCCAGTCTTGGTTAGATGAACAAGCATCACAACCCTTCATAACCCTTCATAACCCTTCATAACCCTTCATATGCTGTACACATCAACCACATGTTGCACATTTCTCCAACAGGAAATATGCCCAGACAATCAGATTCAAGTATAGGGGTGTGTCTTCTGCATACTTCTGTCTTCTTGTGAAGTCTTGAGGAGTACCGAATAACAAGCTCCAGTTGTCAGGAATAGACTCTTGGTGTCAGGAATAGACTCTTGGTGTCAGGAATAGACTCTTGGTGGAGTTTGAGAATACATTGTCTCTTCTGCCATAGAATGAAGAGCAACTGATAAAAAATGTACGTTACCAGAATGGTCGAACTCATGAAACTGACGAGTTGTTTTCACTTAAAAAAACTGCCAGTGGTCTGATGAGTCTCTCATTTAGCTATGATGTTCTGCTCATTGTGCCAAAAAAATATTATTCTGTCATATATGATCTATTTGCTGCCTCTCCACTAAAGTGCCGTAGCCCCAGAGAAGAGACCTTGCTTGCATAACAGCCATGAATCAGTGCTTCAGGGGGCCTCCGAGAGGAAGTTTCAGACAGTAATGATGTTTTGTCTGGCCATAATGTCTGTGCAACAAAGGATGCTGGGCTCAATTTGTGCAGACATGGTCTGGTAAATATAATTAGACCTCTTAAGAAAAACGGCAGTGGAAGTTCATGCGCTAAAAGAGTGTAAATAGTTCTGCAGTACCCAGAGTACCCAAGAACATTGTGTCAGCGGCAAAACACTGGCCAGGCAAACTGGGATGGATTGTTAGAATATGACAAAATACAGCATGCTGCAGAACATCCTGGTCTAGTATTACTAGTCACTAGTATTAGTTCATCTTAAATGGAAGAGAAGTTTGAATATAATTATACTAAAGGAATGTCCTTCTGTTGCGTAGGAAACGTGATTTTGTTAAAACATTTGAATATTGAGCTAAAAAAAGAGAAAAGTCTTTAATCTCCTGTGAACAAACTACACTACACTACTTCTTGTGAAGACTGCTACACTACACTACACTACACTACACTACTTCTTGTGAAGACTGCTACACTACACTACACTACACTACTTCTTGGGTAAGACTGCTACACTACACTACACTACACTACACTACACTACACTACACTACTTCTTGTGAAGACTGCTACACTACACTACACTACACTACTTCTTGTGAAGACTGCTACACTACACTACACTACTTCTTGTGAAGACTGCTACACTACATCCCTAGCATGACTCTCAGGGTCATAGTTCCACTCAACCTAATGATAGTAACCCCATGAGACCATACACCCCCCACCATGTTGTAAGAGCGTTATTTTGAATGCTAATTAAGGCCCACCAGTAACTTTGTATGAACATTTGCGTCATGTATGCTAATACGATATACATATGAATGATCTGCTTGACTCCTGATTTGACTTGTGTAATATCTGCTAGCTTCTCTATTGTCTTTCCTCCCTTCACCCCTTCACCCCTCTCTTGCTATCCCTCTTTACCTGGCAAACCTCAAGCAAATGGGCCCCCCCTTCGAGCTGGGTTCTCCTCAGAATATTGTCCTGTTACAGGGAAGCGTTTCCTTGCCACGCCGCTTTGTGCTGGCCCTCCAGGGTTCAGGACTTGGACTCTGTCAAGCCCCTCCAGACTATTACTGTATGTCTATTGTAAGTGGCCCTTTAGAAATCAGTACATTGAAGTTGAATTGGTTAATTATCACATATAGCCACAAGATAAATCTTTCCCTTGCTATTATCTGTGGGGTCTCTCACAGTTGGTAGACCAGCAAATAGAGCATAGCTGTGATAACCTGGACTGGTGGGTGGGAATCTGAAAGTTGCACACTTCTAGTTAGGCTGGTTATTACAATTTGTTTTGTTTTGTTAAGTCAGCTTGGATGTGTTCCCTCACTCTTCAGATATAATCAAAATCATAACTTGCAGAACCTCTTGTGACCTAAAACGAGACTTTATATCAAACGAACCAGTCCGGCACTAATATGATGGTAATAAACTTGGGCAAATGCATTGGGCATTCATTGCTACCTCCACACATTGATATTTCTGTGATTTAGAATGGGTGCAGCCCTAGTGAAGTGTTTCGAACGGTCAAGCTTTAAATGACTATGTAAATATTTGTTTTGTTTGTAAATCATTGGTTCACTGTAGCTTTGCCAAGATCTTTGTAATACATTTTTTATTTTTTTCTAAATGAAAGAAAAACATATTTGATATAACCAATACAGTCGTGATTCCTTACATGTAACATTAGCCTCATATTTACATTTAGACAGCTAGATTGATGCCACATGTTTTCCGTGCAGGTCTTGTACCAACCAGAGGCCCTCTAAATGAAATATGTTTGGGAGGAATGCCTGTCAAAAAATGGAACCAAAATAAGTCACGGTGTGAAGTACTGCGCTTCTCTTCTCTAAATCACGGTGTGAAGTACTGCGCTGCTCTTCTCTCATGTTGTACTGTTACCAAAGCACAGATGACAGTTACACTATTGTACTGTTACCAAAGCACAGAGGACAGGTACACTATTGTACTGTTACCAAAGCACAGTGGACAGGTACACTATTGTACTGTTACCAAACCACAGAGGACAGGTACACTATTGTACTGTTACCAAAGCACAGAGGACAGGTACACTATTGTACTGTTACCAAAGCACAGTGGACAGGTACACTATTGTACTGTTACCAAAGCACAGTGGACAGGTACACTATTGTACTGTTACCAAACCACAGAGGACAGGTACACTATTGTACTGTTACCAAAGCACAGAGGACAGGTACACTATTGTACTGTTACCAAAGCACAGAGGACAGGTACACTATTGTACTGTTACCAAAGCACAGAGGACAGGTACACTATTGTACTGTTACCAAAGCACAGAGGACAGGTACACTATTGTAGTGTTACCAAACCACAGAGGACAGGTACACTATTGTAGGACTGTGTGTTCGATGTGTGCATGTCTGAGTAAGAGATAACTGAGAGAGACTAAGTGCGGTTGGAGGCTTGTAAGTGTGTGCATCCACTCTAGTATGATGAAACAGAATTCCTCATCTGTAAAACATGCAGACACGCAGCGGGCCTGGTTCTCATCAGAGGGTATGTGTCTGTTTGTTAAGTCTTGGCCGTGCCTGACTCCCTCTCCCAGAGCTCTCACCTCACCATCACTGTTAGTGAGCTAACAAGAGGGAGAACGATCAGATTATCACTGTTAGTGAGCTAACAAGAGGGAGAAAGATCAGATTATCACTGTTAGCTCACTAACAAGAGGGAGAAAGATCAGATTATCACTGTTAGCACACTAACAAGAGGGAGAAAGATCAGATTATCACTGTTAGCTCACTAACAAGAGGGAGAACGATCAGATTATCACTGTTAGCACACTAACAAGAGGGAGAAAGATCAGATTATCACTGTTAGCTCACTAACAAGAGGTAGAAAAATCAGATTATTACCTCACCGTCAGTTCTGTTAGCACACTAACAAGAGGTAGAAAATCAGATTATTTCAGTCACTGTTAGCACACTAACAAGAGGTAGAAAGATCAGATTATCACTGTTAGCTCACTAACAAGTGGGAGAAAGATCAGATTATTTCAGTCACTGTTAGCACACTAACAAGAGGGAGAAAGATCAGATTATCACTGTTAGCTCACTAACAAGAGGGAGAAAGATCAGATTATTTCAGTCACTGTTAGCACACTAACAAGAAGTAGAAAGATCAGATTATCACTGTTAGCTCACTAACAAGAGGGAGAAAGATCAGATTATTTCAGTCACTGTTAGCACACTAACAAGAAGTAGAAAGATCAGATTATCACTGTTAGCACACTAACAAGAGGGAGAAAGTTCAGATTATTTCAGAGCGTGGCTCAACACACTGCCTCAGAGCCAGGCCTCAGGACCAGGCATCAGACATCTTTTATGCTTTTGCACCATTGAAAGACAAATACTGGCAAGTATCTTCAAAGGGCAAAATAATAAATCAAGACTTTATTGTAATGACCATATTACAAGCTCTTGGTCATTGAAAACTAAATATATCTGAACATTCAGTCCCTTAGTGCTTTGGCATGACCCCAAAACATGCTCTTTACTAAATCCAGTTTGGCATGTGTTCTGAATTTGATAGATATTACCAAGAAAATGACCTACCAACCCTTTCAATAAAAGTAGTCGATTTGATACAAGTCCACCACAAAACACATCCGGATGTTTCCAATCAAATGCCATGGTGTAGGGAAATGTAACCATGTATGTTCGAACCTTTACAGATCTGACTTCATTGTGTATTTCTAACCTCTTTTGTAAACTTCAACCCTTAAATACACTCAGAAGTGTTTGACCCAACTTCAAATTCCCCATAGTTCCCCAGGAATATGTGTGTAAGAGAAGAAAGTCACTTAGATAAATATAATATAATAACGTAGGTGACTCATGTGAGTGAAGCCATTCCAGTCCCACCCAAGGGGATGACATCTTGCAGAGGAAGAGGAAGTCCTCCCTCAGACATGATTGATGCTAAGTGACTCACTATTAGATCACATGAAAAGAAAGTGACTGAGTCTGCCGTCAGTTAACAAACCACCAAAATATCCTGTGTGTGCGTGCCGTGAGACAATTTTATTGTTTCGGCGCTATATAAATAAAATTGTGTTGAATGTTATAAACAAAAGTGCAAAAGCTGAAGCTGGATGCTGAGAAACCGGATATCAAGCCCCAAGTAAAGTATGACGGAGTCCCTCCAGGATCCTGCAAGAGTTACTTGTGATTGGTACAGATAAAACAGATCTCAAAGACATCAATCATTTTTTCATCTACGCAATATTGCCAAAATCAGAAAAGTTCTATCCCTCCAAGATGGAGAAAAACGAATCCACTCTTATATATTACGTTCCGACTAGATTAATGCAATGCTCTCCTGTCCTGATGTAGCTACAACTCAATACAGAGCTTCCAGCTTATACGGAACGCTGCTGCTCACACACTCACTAGAACTAAAAAACATGAACATATCTCACCTGTACTTGCCTCTCTGCATTGGCTCCCTGTCAAAAGTAGAATTGATTTCAAAGTACATACAACGCCCTAAATGGTTTAGCTCCAAATTACCTCCAGGAATGAGTTGTCCCCTATTGCCCACCAAGATCACTTCGTTCCCAGAGTGCAGGCCTCCTTGTATTTCCAAGAATATCAAAAAGCACAATAGGAGGCAGGGCCTTCAGCTATCGAGCCCCCCTCCTGTGGAATAATCTTCCTGCCTGCATCCAAAAAGCGGTCACCCTTTCCATTTTCAAATCGAGACTAAAGACATTCCTCTTTAGTGCATCCCACAGTCAAACACCCATCACCTGTCAAACACCCATCACCTGTAGCAACATTCTTCACCTCTTCTTGTCAGCCATGTTGTTGTGTTTAGCAGGAGTGGGCTACAGACAGCGCATGTTGTTTTGTGAAGGAGGGCCTTTATAGATCCCGGGTTCCTACATGCGACACGTGTTGCGGCTGTTGCTAGCCAGTTGGGCACTGTTGTGTACCCTGCCACCCTTGCTATCCTAACTCAAATCCGCATACACTATGTTAGCCAACCATAACTAAACATAACTCATCAAAACTAAACATAAACTCATTAAAACTAAACAAATCAAATCCCCCATACACCTGGCCAGGCAGCCCCTCTCTCTGTCTCCCATTGCTAGTGCTTATACTGATACTGATAAAGTGGCCATTTTACCTCTAATTGATGCTAACAAAATTGTTCTCTCTCTTATAGTGTGACCTTTGCTCGCGAATGCTGATGGATGTGGAAACATTGCTCCTCATCACCATATCCATCAAGTACATCTACACACACACACACACACACACACACACACACACACTCATCACCATATCCATCAAGTACATCTACACACACACACACACACACATACACACACACACACACTCATCACCATATCCATCAAGTACATCTACACACACACACACACACACCACACACATACACACACACACACACTCATCACCATATCCATCAAGTACATCTACACACACACACACACACACACACATACACACACACACACACTCATCACCATATCCATCAAGTACATCTACACACACACACACACACACACACACACATACACACACACACACACTCATCACCATATCCATCAAGTACATCTACACACACACACACACACACACACACATACACACACACACACACTCATCACCATATCCATCAAGTACATCTACACACACACACACACACACACACACATACACACACACACACACTCATCACCATATCCATCAAGTACATCTACACACACACACACACACACACACATACACACACTCATCACCATATCCATCAAGTACATCTACACACACACACACACACACACACATACACACACACACACACTCATCATCATATCCATCAAGTACATCTACGCACACACACACACACTCCTGGTCTAGACTATCTTCACTGTGGGATGCTGCTGTAGTCTCTCCACCTGATCCACACACACACACACACACACACACACACACACACACACACACACACACACACACTCCTAGTCTAGACTATCTTCACTGTGGGTTGCTGCTGTAGTCTCTCCACCTGATCCACACACACCACACACACACACACACACACACACACACACACACACACACACTCCTAGTCTAGACTATCTTCACTGTGGGATGCTGCTGTAGTCTCTCCACCCGATCCACACACACACACACACACACACACACACACACACACACACACACACACACAACACACACACACACACACACACACACACACACACACTCCTAGTCTAGACTATCTTCACTGTGGGATGCTGCTGTAGTCTCTCCACCTGATCCACACAACACCACACACACACACACACACACACCCACACACACACACACACACATACACACACACACACACACTCATCACCATATCCATCAAGTACATCTACACACACCACACACACACACACACACACACACACACACACACACACACTCATCACCATATCCCATTCAAGTACATCTACACACACACACACCACACACACACACACACACCACACACACACACACACACACTCATCACCATATCCATCAAGTACATCTACCACACACACACACACACACACACACACACTCATCACCGATATCCTTCAAGTACATCTACACACACACACACACACACACACACACACACACACACACACACACACACTCCCTAGTCTAGACTATCTTCACTGTGGGATGCTGCTGTAGTCTCTCCACCTGATCTAAACACACACACACACATACTCACACACACACACACACACACACACACACACACACACACACACACACACACACACACCCTCCTAGTCTAGACTATCTTCACTGTGGGATGCTGCTGTAGTCTCTCCACCCGATCCACACACACACACACACACACACACACATACACACACACACACACACACACACTCACACTCACACACACTCACACACACACACACACACACACACACACACCCTCCTAGTCTAGACTATCTTCACTGTGGGATGCTGCTGTAGTCTCTCCACCCGATCTACTTGAAGAAACCCTCGGCCCACATGTACCCATCCCCACCACGCTGTCATACACTCATTCTACCCCATACTCTATGCTAGCTTTAGACCACACACACACACACACACACACACACACACACACACACACACACTGTCATACACTCATTCTACCCCATACTCTATGCCAGCATTCTCCGAATTTTAGTATTTACTACAGGAAATAAGGATATACTATGACTTTTTTGTAGCTACTGAGAGTTTTGCCTGTTTTAAATGTTTAAACATGCTCTCAGCATAGACGCCAAAAGAATGAAAGAATGAAGAATGCAACTAGCACTAAAATGGGCTTGATAAACAGTGAGTGATTCAGCGGTGGCTGGAGAGAGAGAGAGGGATCTCTATTGTCTCCGTGTCTGAGAGAGAGAGAGAGAGAGAGAGAGAGAGAGAGGGATCTCTATTGTCTCCGTGTCTGAGAGAGAGAGACGCTCCTGGGGACGGGGGGGAGGAGGGTCATGTGCTGGAAGAAAAATAAATCAGGCTGCTGTGTGCTGTAGCTAGTCCTTTAATTGAAACCACATGAGAATGCAGCTCTGGAACTGCAGTGGAGGCTTTACTAAAGGCCAAATGGAATGCAAGAATGATTATGATGATATGTGCATTTCAATAGTTGCATGGGAAGCGTCCATGCTTTAGGTGAGAGCACACTCAACGTATTTGTGATTTCTACCTATGCTACAAACTAGTACATTGTTGCTGTACAGGGACATCACTAGAGATGGATACAAATGAGCCTCAGAGTGTCTGTCTGTTCTTCATTCATTTGGAGAGCAACAAGCATTGCACCTACAACTACTTAAACAAACTGCTTCTTGGCCACCGGTCCATCATCTTACATCCGGTGCTTTATCAAATAGCAATTTAATTTATAGTATGTATGTAGGCCTATTCATCTTGCCGCCTGCACTGATGAATTTTTGTATGTCCAACCAACATTAAAAAAAACTGAAGGATTTGCGCTATAATGATATAAGTATGTACGTTTAAAACAGCAAAGTACTGCCAATCAGTACTTCCAGGATCTTGTGCGGGTTTGTCTGAATTTGCTGCGGAAATTCTCAAAAGTTATGGTTAAAATTGAGTTAAAGACAATCAGTCGCAATTAATTCAGAATTTCCACGACTGATTTTTTGGGGGAAATATTGTGGGAAATCCTTGAATTTGTGAAAACACAAAACTGCTCAAATCTGGAGGGACTGGCTAATGACAGTGATTAAACAGAAATACTGAAGAGACAAGAAGGCAAAGTAACCAAAGTGATCTAGCATTATTCTAGCTACTTTTTTTCACTAATAAGAATCTGTAGATTACGTAAAACTAATCATCATGCAGGGTAACACACTTTTAGCCATAGCTAGCTGTAGGCCATTTTTTTTAGTTTTTAGGTACCTGTAACTTAACGGTGTTCTGTACAGTAACAGTGTTTCGTACACTTAACCCTAATTTTACATGAATTACATTCGGGTGGAAAAAAAGTATAAATGCCATTGCAAAGTGTATCTTGTATCTCTTTAATCTTCGACAATAACTGTGAGAGCCACGCTGGTTTATTCAGAAATATCTGAACAAGTACTGAGAAACACCCATGGATATTTAAGATTCGGCAGAGGGGAAATCATTTTGCAGTGTACAGATTATTGCTAGCGCCTACAGCCTAGCGACGCCCTTTCTGCTGTATTTGGATGACTTAGATAGCAGCAGATAACAGCAACCTTATGACTGATAACTAGAGCGGAATAGAGAGGTCGAAACCATCCTGAAACAAACATAGCAGAGAGATGTACACCCCTTTTCCTCACACAATATACCCACCACCAGCCACATCATGCTGTTTTCACCGGAACACAAGAGTTTATTGGTGTATGTTCAACTATACCATAAGCTATTAAACCACTGAGACAGTGGAGATAACCATACTGTACATCTGTGCATGGCAGATTGGACTATTAGTAAGCTTAGACTTAAAAAACAACAACACTGTGATCCCTTGAGTATTCTAGCCTCACAGGAGCCTAATGGAGTCTCATACTACGGCAGTCTGGTATGCTGTGACCATAGGGATTTGCAGAAGTATCCTGTAATTGTTCTATTCAATATGGCAATGAATTCACACATCATTAACATTGTTTCTCAATCTGGCCAGTAGCTGCCTACTTTGATTGGAAGAAGAACCATGACCATGTTATACTTTTTTTAGAATATTTTTTAATTTACCTTGAAAATAGCTGTTTGTGTCAAATGTGGGAGACTGCACCATGGAACCAAACAACAGACCCAGTATTTTTTGGACCATTAGTGAAAGACGTTCATCAGAATGCCTCTAAATATGTGACAGTTTATATTTCTGTGTCCTTGGGGGCCTGGATGTAGTTTTTAGAAGAATCCTATAAGGGCGCAAAGCTGGATGTAAAAATGGGTCTAGTTGCTAGTTTCACATGGAACCAGCACAAGGTCCCTTGAGAGACCATTAGAAAGTTTCCTTGGCAGATAAGACATGTTCTCAAGAATAGACACACATTCTTCTACAGAAGCACAGATTATTCTGATTTGGTTCGTAAATACCAATCATGGGCATCAAAAGAAACCCAGAAATTAGACAGACCAAAATGCATCTGAGCTATCAAATTACCCTCAGTAAATACATTTTTTATAGGTAAATTATGTATATAGAAATACAAAAATACACAGATGAACCAAAACATGTCCACTCCGAGATGAATCAAATAATGCTGTATAGCTTGTAAAAGCAGGACTTGTCAAGGTCTGGCATATCTGAAAACAGTCGAGTGTAAAGATCTGAGCAGCTCTGATAGGGTCAAACCAGATGGCCGGAGCATTGAGTAGTGATGGATATCAACCCAACTGAGTTGTTGCTTTTGCATCAAAAGTGTTAACAAAATACTTTAATTCAACAGTCCTATATTTACAGTCTTTGTAGCGATAACTGACTCAGGAAAATAGTTTTGTGGTATATTTCTATTTTATGTTAACTTGTGGTCTTCACTGTCACCATAAGTGACCTTTCGAGGTTTCAGTTGAAGTTGGGTCATGTGAACCAAGAAAAGCAGAAGAGGGTGAGAGAGACATGACTATGAGTCAGCTCCACATGAACGAACCAGGAGAAGGCAAGAGTGTCCGTCCTCTTAGTGTCTATTCCTTAAACAGGAGCCTTCCTTGTTATGACACAGTTGACTTCAGTGGAAAATCAAATTGAGAAGTAGGCTGTATTCTTAATTCACTTGTGAATCCAGGTAAAAAAAAAAAGTACTTTCTTAGATTGTGCTGTGTACATTTTGTAAGCAATACTCAGTGTAATACAATACACGTGCAATACAAAGTGTAATTTTGTACTAGGCTATAACAGTAGCTAATGGCTACTGGTTCTGCTTTTGGTTTAAATTGGGCTTAACAGTAATAATGTACCTATGTGTCTAACAGTAGTGCTGGCAAGTGTCATTTTAAAGAATTTGGATATTTCATGTTAAAAATGTTAATGTCATCCAATTTAGTGGGATTTTCAGCTTCATCAGTTTTAGTTTTTAGACAAAATGTGACTATTTATCAATGCTCTAATGACTAGTACACAGCACCCAAAAACACATGTTCTGCTCAGACCATAAGAAAGCATTTAGCGGAGCTCAGTCAATAACAGGAAAAGAATCCGCTGTGCCAGCAAGCTGTAAAAACAAACCATTTTAATGCAGGTGTTCCTACCAACCTTCCGCCATTGGAAATACTCCCTCAGCTCAATTCTAAGCTGTCGGTATAGTCCGTTTTTTTTAAAGTAAATAAAAGAAAATGCATTGTATGTATCACAGTTTGGTATTTAATGATGTTGTGTGGTAGGGTTGTGAAAACATAAACATACAGTTATTTACTGATATTAAAAACAAAACTTTAAACATGGGCTAAATTAATCTTTTTCTTCCTGTTCTTCTTATATTCTCATAGTTTGTGACTCCTGAACATCTTCAACACATTTTCACATGGCAAAATCATTAAAGTGCTACCTAAGAAAATGTAGTGTTTTTATACAAAAAAAGTGCAGAGTCATACAACTTTCATTTAAAAGTTGAAAGTATCATGTCTAATGACAGTTATATCATTTCCATTTCATGTTATGTCTACTCTGAAAGTCTTAATTCATCCAGAGAGCCTACAAATATCTGTGAAATCTATGTAAGATACTTGTGTCCTTTTTTTAATGCAGTTGTTTTCTTATGAACCTCCCTTACTGGTCATACTGTAGAAATCTCCTGATCGTTGTTTCATGCCTTAAAGCTACTGTTCATACTGTAGAAATCTCCTGATCGTTGTTTCATGCCTTAAAGCTACTGTTCATACTGTAGAAATCTCCTGATCGTTGTGTCATGCCTTAAAGCTACTGTTGAGTCTCCGCCTCCTCATGTGGCAGAGCTTAAAGGCTACGACTAATATCACAAGCAAACCCACAGAGGTTACCACGACAATGAGGATGTTCAAGCTTTTACTGTCCAGTGCCTTGCAGTATTCCTGCAACACCTTTGCAATATTGATCTCCACATCCTTTGAGTCCAGTGTGTACTGACACGTAACCCTAGCGATATCAGGAATCACCACCTCTGACCCCTGAACCATGTCCAGGAACCTGGGGTTACTGCAGCAGCTGAGGGGTTTGAACCCATGTAGAGAACTTTCAGTGTCCGCTCCAAAACCACTACTGTGTCATAATCTAGGGTGGCCAGACTATTGTTCTGTAAATTCAGGAATTCAATTGACGAGTCTTTGCTCCTCAAAGGAAGGGAATTTAAGCTATTGATGGACAGATCCACAAATCTGAGCTTACTTAAAAAAGATAGGTCAGTGTTAAGGGTTCGAAGACGATTCTCTTTCAAGGTCAGGTGAGTCAGGGATGTTTCTAAACCACAGAATGCATGCTGGTGAATAGTTAAGCCTGGGTTCCATGCCAGATCCAGTACATGCAGGGGACTGCCATAGAAGGCATACTGAGGCACAGACTCAAGACTGTTCCCAGAGAGGGACAGATACTGAAGGGTTGGTATGGAGGAGAATGACACACAGCCATGGGCCTGTGGCCTCGGGCTAACCTCAGGCTGAGATTCACAGATTCTCAGGTAGTTCTGTTGAAGATGCAGTTCTCTTATGTAAGGCAGTCTGTAGAATATACTGGAGTCCAAAGTGCTTAGATAATTGCCCTGTAGGTACAGGCTCTCCAACGAGAGGAGTGTGTTCTGCTCGAAGGAGAGGTTCTGCATTGCATTGAAACTGAGGTCAAGGGTTTTCAATGAAGGTAAAGTGGTTTCATGGCTGACACTAAATGTCTCTAAACAATTATTGCTAATATTGAGTGTCTCAAGTAATATCATGTGTTTGAAGAAAAATGAAGGCAAAGACATGATTTGATTGAAGCTCATATCTAAGTAAAGAAGCTGAGAGAACTGAGTTTTAAAGGAACTCTCGGTCAGGTGCTCTCCTTCTTCAGCAGTGCCTGAGGTATTAACACCTCTCAGGCGGTTTCTAGACAAATCAAGGTACATTAGCCTGTTCATCTGAGGGAGAACGGGAAAGTAAGGGATTTTATTTTCCCTCAAATCTAGGTAAAGGAGTTCATATTCGGTGTCTATGTCGATGGCTTGGAAGAGCTCCAGACTGTTTTTACTGAGGTTCAGCAATTTAAGTTGGGAGAGATTAAAGTCAGTGATGCAGGTAATAGAGTTCATGGACAAGTCAAGATCAGAGAGATTAATCAAGGATTCAAATGCACCCTCCTTAATCTCGAGAATGACATTATTATGCAGATTAATTTTTCTGAGTTCTGAAGATCCAGCAAAAGTGCTCTTGTCTATCTTTGTGATGCTGTTTTCCGTCTAGAGATAAGTTCCTCAATGCGGGGGCATCTCGCAGAAAGTAGTCGCTCATGCCCGTGTACAGTCCATTGGCAGATAAATCAAGGCTCTCCACAGAGGGGGAGACGGCCCACATCTGTTTTCAGTGCAGCAAAAGCATCCAGGTTGTTCTGCGAAAGATCCAGGACTTGAAGATTGGTAAGGGCCTTGAAGATCCCCGGCTGGATGAAATGAATCTTGTTTGAATGAAGGTTCAGGTGGTGAACGCTGGTGTAGACGGCCAAGACTTCATGTGTGAGATTCTGGAGCAGATTCCGGGGAAAGATCGAGTTTTTGAATGCCAGGGGGCAGCTTGTCTGGAATGCTTCTTAAGTTCATGTCATTGCAAAACACATCCATCTGGACCTGGCGAAAGAAGAGGTTGATAGCAGGTCAGGACTGTAGATGTTAATCTTATGACTTGAGGAAATCAAAATAGTTACAAAAAAGTGAATGTAATATTTGTTCAAAACAAAGAGCTACTTCCTTAGTGTATGATTTAAATTAAAAACCACAGAGTGGATTAATGTAGGTAATTACAGAGAAATTGCAAAAAATTGCAGAGCTTGACTAAGCATTAAAGCAGTATCTATTTATGCTGGCATGAATGAATTGCTACAACCAAAATGATTTCCTGCTTGGTACAAAATACACATAGAACATCATTTATGTTTTATTTGGCTAGCATTTTAGAGAAGAGCAGACTCAGCTAGCATAGAGTCCAAATGTATTGTACAGTCTATAATACTTTGTTGTTCAAATGCATACGCTCCGCACGGGCGGTAAGGGCATTCCAATTGGGGCACAGCCCAAGGCATTAGCATTTGATCAACTCCATTTGGGCGCAGTGGCTCAAAGTGTTCTTCCAAATACGGGGGATAGAGTCTAAGCCCACTCTCTTACCACTCAAAGGCAAAGCTCTGCAAACTGTTGTTATTTTTTCAAAAACACGCAAGCATCTTATTACAATATAATGTGAGAACTGTGGATGAGATTTAAAACATAAAAAAACAGTCTATTCAGTTTTTTGTTACAAAAATCTAAAATCGTCACTCAGTAATCACTTACCCACTTCACATGGTGGAGGTTGGTGTGGACGTGTGAAGGCAGCCACTTCATTGGCAATAACCAAAATAAACCAGAACCTGGCACCCATGGTTCTGTAAAGAGCACAACGTGTAAGGGAGTACATAATGCTTCGGTCAAAGACTGGGTGACAAGCTAGACTGAACAAGCAAATAACGTTTTCAGCAGGGAAGTAGTCCCTAAATGTCATGGCCTGACCTATGACTAGGCTGTTTTTAATCTATGTGTTTAGGCATCATTTGCAAGGCTCTCAGTGCCTTTTAAAAGTGATACACTTCAAATAGAAACCACCACATTCTATTAATAGAACACCAGTTTCCTATTGTGTTATTCCACACAAAGTAATTTAATCATTTCCACCAACACTTCTTCTTAATGCCTTTAAGAGGAAACACCTACAGATTACATTCAAACAGAGACTATGCAGGTTGCAACCTTAACAAAGTAATGTCTAGACTTAAGGACAATAACCTTAATTGAGACCAACATTTTGGCTATTGGCTAGGCTCTATTACACTCAGTTATATAATTGTTAAAAACTGTGAGGTTGATCAATAAAATCCACATGAAATGTCATACTATCCAAATGACCTACAATCTGAAAAGCCTAATGTTTTCTACAATCGAAGATAAAAATCCTTGTGTGTCCACCAGCAGCTATATGCCCTAACCATATTATGGTCTTTTAAAAAAAACACTAAATTCCTGTCGCTTCAGAGACATGAAACTTTTAATCTGAAGCGAATTGCACGCAGTACAAAATAAGATTGAATTACAACAGACAACCCATTTGCAACGCCGAACTTTACCTTTATTGTGCGTTGTATCCTACTATGTGCTGCTGATGAACATACTGGTCCGACACGCTAGTTCTCTCACATCCTCACTGTCCGTGCAGCGGGCTCACTCCTACACCTTTCATTTCCAGTTTCAGCCAACACATCCTGTGGGAATATCCTGAATCATTGTTTTTCCCCTTTCCGTTTTAGTCCATGCCTTATTTGGGATTTTGACTCTCTTCCACTCTCTCCCTCCTCATCACTCAAACACACGCAAACAGAAATAGGAGCGTACATTTTCTTTCGCAACAATTTCGCATCTTGCAACGTGCTCTTAGATAGACGTTCAATTAGCATGCGAATGAAAGAAGCCGTTCATTCATAAACCGCTCATTCAAACTGAATAGGCTGTTAGCTCTGAGCAAGTTATCATTGTTTGTTCCTAGTCCCGAATATTTCACGTCAGCATTGAAAGCAACGTTCCAACCAGCAGGTGGAGATAAAAAAACAATCTCTCCAATAGGCTTTGAATATCTTGAAGTAAGTTTGTACCAAACGGTTTACTCGACGTCAGCATCAGCCTCGCAAGGTTCAGGATGATTTTAAACAGTATATTTAAGTTTGTAGTGTGTTGATCCATTTTCAACCCTTAAAATGCAGATTTTTATAAAGCGCAAATCTTGTCAATATTAACACCAGTATTAATGTGTTCAATCGCAACTGAAATATAAAGTGAGAACCGTGGATAAGATTAAGAACATATAAACAGTCTATTCAGTCTTTGTTGCAAATCTAAAAACGTCACTCAGTCATCACCTACCATTCCACACGGTGAAGGTTGCAGTGGATACATGAATCTCTCATTTAAACTGAATAGGTCATATCATTTAGTTTAGAGTAAAACATCTTTAGGGTGCACTTACACTTTAAAGCACCACAGCAGGAATTGTGGTGATTATGACAACTGTTCAGGATGTACAAACCAGGCAGATTTTGGACAAAAATACCACATTCATCTCTCAGAAAACAAATGTGTGTATGATTTCAACTGTGGCCTTGCCTTACCTGGTCGACATGAATGGTGTCAGTCGGAGAGGAGTTGAAAAGGAGTTGGTTGCATTCTTATTGGAAAGCATGCAAATGTAAAATCCCATAAAAAAGATTTTCCAAAATTACAACTGTACGGTGAAATTATTCGACAGCACATATTTTCCAGTGTTTGAACAGCAGTAATCTACTCACTGTAATAATGTCAAGCCATTTCAAAATTATGAAACTTCTCTTGGTTACATGAACAGACAGCAACTCGCATCACATGTCCAGCCAATCCCTGCACTCACCCATGACACGATATGTCTTGTCCTTCGTGTTAGCCCTGACAACTCTACCTGTGAGTGGTAGCTACTGCCCCACACGCCCTGACTTGTAACCGTCATCACCATGCCATCAAATATTCAACCAGCTATTTGGTCAGCTCGGAGAGGCACATCAAATGGTGATATCATCTGTGCAACATCATTCTGGTTTGTTACAAAAAATCTAAACTATTCAAATTTAATTTTTCAATTTCAAACTATGATAACCTGAATCAATAAAGTTGATCTCAAAGCAAAATCATGGAAGCCATTCTATTAATGGGTTCTACCTCGGCCCATGTTTCACCCCTTCATCAAGTTTCAGTTTTTGCAGATCCTGCTGAGATAAACAAACCAACAAACGGGAATGAAAACATAACCAACTTGATGGAGGTAACAATGTTGCTTTTAGCAGTGCAATTAATTGAAACACATAGGTGTTCTTTCCTTGTTTGTGAATGTTTCTGTAAGTGTCACTAACTCCTCCAATCATTTGACTGACTCTAAACTAAATGATATGTTCTTCTTAGGCTGGATTAAATAGTCACTTCCCCTATTGTTTTGCTGGCACTAATAGATATTACTGCTGGGAATAACTGATATTTAATTATTCATATAAAGCTACACAGCCCCATTATCAAGCATCATTCCGTTGGTGTCTTAATGATTAACAAAGGATGTGTCCAGAGAGTTGAATTGTGCTAATAGCTCCAATATGGTTGAAATTCCATGTTGAAATTGAAATGGCATTGCACTTGGCTTGATTGAAGGAATGCAAGGGTGCTTCATTTTGGGCATTCAGTTATACAGTTGAAAATGTTACATGCATGAACGCATTTCCAACTTTGACCCATTGGTGGCGCTAGAGTGCTCCAGGCACAGTGTGCCAAATTTCAAACTGTTGACCACAGGTAACTAGGGGCTGCCATAGACTCCAACGGCGGAAGGAGGAAGAAAATAAAGATGATGATTAATAAGAATATATAGTAACACAATGGGTGCCTATCCAGCTTTGCTGCCTCGCCACCATTGAGATCACAAGCAACATATCAAAAAAACGAATGTAAGTAACTTTGACATTTATTTTATATAAAATTGGAGCATCTGGTACATGTACATGTGTTTTCATAAACAAAAGTACAATGAAACAAGTAAAACTGACTTCTCGGCTTCAGTGAGTTTCGGACATTTAAGTTAGTAGATGAAATGCAAAAGGCACTATTTTATGTCATTCCAGTTCTGAGACACAGGGGCAAATATAACACATTTAGTAGTGCTTGTTGCAACTAATACACAGGAAGTAGTGCAGTTATGACAAATAATATTGAAAATAGATGCATACCTTAAAACAACGTTATATTTCATTCTTTAAATGGAATGCTTGATAGCAATGCATTCAGAAAACAAAGCCATTTGGAAATTAGAAAAAGGCATTGGACAGTTAGACAATATAGACAATATGCAAAATAAACAATCCAGCATTTGATCACTGGTTTAGGAATGTCTACAAAGTAAGTTAAGGTAAACCTGTGTATAAAGCTGTATAATGGTGTTTACAAAGCACAGACATGATGGGATGTACCAAATACAGCCAAAGGCAAATGTAAAACATGAAAACAATTAAAATATTTCATGATAAAATACACTGAAAACTTCTTAAGACATGGTACTGCAAGACTGTGGTGCCATTTTTAAGCGAACAGGCACTAGTAACAAAATGGTCACCCGAAAGAGTAAACCTGCATATGCATGTGTCATGAAGGCCATTAAGTGTGTACAGCAACTGTCAACAAGAACTTGACAGAAATAATAACCCTCTAACCACCTAGCAAAGTACACCATTTGCTTACACTGATGTTCATGCCTGTGCACAAACTATGGCAGTCTTTTATCACTGGCGTTTCCAACACCAAAAACTCTCACAAACACACGCTCTTCTACTTATTGGACTTAAATGGAATGGATCACTAGATCAGGCAAGGTCATTGGTTAAGCAGACCTTACACAAACCTGAAAAGGAATGGCTTTCACTGTTGACACATAGTATAACAAGCACTGACCATACAAGCTTTGTTGTCAACACTGGCAGACAAATTAAGACACTTAGAGAAGAACTAGCTGGAATTTAACTGCAAACTGGTTGGAAGTAACAAACTAATTATGGTTCAAGTTAACAATATTTGTGGTGGTAATTTACAAAAAGTCAGTAGCAAGTCTAACATTCTTTGGGTGTTTTCATGCCTTGGTGTGACACTAATATGCACGGTATCTGCATACAAGATATGCATTGGTCAAATTCGCCAAAGGTTTAACAGTGATAAATCTGAAATTAAAGTTTGACAACCAAAGCTAAAAAAAAAAATAAAAAAAAATGCAATATATATAAAAGAAATACACACATCTTTTAAAATTATAATTACAAAGGTGGCCTTAAAAGCAGAGAAAAACAAATATAAAATTTGCAAAATTTGTCTGAGTGTTAAGTTTAAAACAAGGATTGCCTGTTTTACTTTTCTGAGGCGTTATGATACTCTCACCTTCCCACGGTATCATATTCCGATGTTGAAGTAACTATTTGCAATTGTTTCTTAATAAATTACAGGCAAGCACAACATTTATGTACAATAAAATTCTGTTCACATTGCTCTGTGGTCAAATTTCTCATTCCTATCTACTGTCATTATTCAACATTAGTACTGGTATTTACAAGAAACTGTTAGATATACTGCAACCCAGAGGATACAGCCACTATAGCAATACCTTCATAGTGACCTAGTGAGATGCTAATAGTGCGCAAGACCAACACTACGAGCATCCAAAATTATATGGCCAATCATATCAATCTTCCAGCCAAATGACTTACATTGTAAGATCTAGTTATCTAGACTGCTAAGGTCTCTACATATATAACTTGACACAGACATGCAACTTATAAACCACAATGCATCACATTTTAAAACAAAACCATCAAAAGCAGTACTCCATCCAAAAGCAGCGAACAATGACTCCTATAGGCCGGTCCCCGTCTGGTCTCGTGTCGATTATTTAGTTTTTGCGGATGTCAGCGTAGACCACTGGCTCCATCTTGTGGAAGTTTGCGTTCTTGGGGCCAGAATGATCGAGCTGAGCATAAATCACCGGTCCTGGAAATCAGAAATACATTTGAGAAAAAGACATCCATTGCTGACACACCGCTAATAGACTTCAAATGCCTTTTATGTTGCCGTAAAAGAGGACGGACCATTACAACCCATTACACCAGATTCTAGGAGAGGACAAAGATATTCCCAGTCACCAGCAATGAGAAACACCACATGTAAAAAATATGAAGCCACCTTTACATTCCCTCCCTCTAAAAAATGCAGCAATTTGTTTGTGTTTGACAGGAACAAGTGAACAAGCATAGGGACAGAAGCAGACCACGGGACCCGGGGACAAGAACCGGAGGGGCAGCAGGACTGGAGTACTCCTACCTGGACCGGAGCAGATGGGCTGCTACACCGTGAACTCTCCATACTGGATTCTGGAACCTTCTTTCCTGGACGCAGGTTTTGGGAGCTAATGGTCTCATTGGAGTTGCAGCTAGTTTGAGTAGCGATTTTGCCAAGTATCGTGTTTGTGTTGGCAGTATTGGGATGGATTTCATTTTGAGAGGTTTCAGGAAGCAATTGCACATAGCACATGGCAGATTCACACACACACACACACAAGCAACCACAAGCACACGCACGCAAAGATGGAGATAAAACACAAGATGACATGAGAAAGGAGCGATCAGAAATGGGAAGTATTCACTGTACTTGAATGGACATGTATTCTAAATAAGACAACAACAACAAAAAAAAAAAATCAAGATTGTCACACACAATTACAGTTTGAATACAAATGACTGCATGTAGAGTACATTCTACACAGTCTCTGATTTGGTACCTTTTTTTAAATTAAATAACAGTGTGAACTGCTTCTGACTGGGAGTGACTAACTTTAAGCAATACATTCTACTACAATGGTCAGGCACTTTCATATAGACTTTAAGTCCCTGCTAAAACAACAGCCCTACGGTAAATTTGAAAAAAAAAAAAAAATGAAATGCTAATAGGTTCAAATGATGATTTTGCTATATGACCGTTTTCAAAAGTGAAAATTGAGGAAAAGCAAAGTGACACAACAGGGATGAGTTGTTAGCAATGAAAGTGAGGAGGGTGTTAGGTGAAAGCCATGCTCGACGCTGCCGAAGCCTCAGAACATTGCGGTTTCTTTGCTGTTTTTTTTATTGTAATGTCGGGTTGACTCATCTTAGACTGCATGGATGGAAGTGGAAAGCAGACCAAAACACTTATTTAATGCTAGCAAACAAAGTTTGCTTTGTGTGGAGAGCTAAAGCTTGCTTTGTGTGTGATTTTACACAGGTGACTGTTGTTGAAGATGACACTACTTGACGTCTCTTTTACCAATGCATATTGTGCAACCTGGTCTATATCCAAATCACTTCCATCTTCTGAAATAAAAGGCTTGAATGCTCTCTCCCTTTCTTGCCACAAAATAAACGTTTGCTGCTTCTTAGTATTTGCAGTGAATATTTAGTATTGGACTTCTCATGAGTACTGGTGGATCTGCACCGCAACGATGGCTGTGTGCTTAACGTCAAATTCAAATGGGTGTGCGTACCCATATTTGCCTGGGTTAAAAGGCATAGTCCTGCATTAGAATTCATTCCACTTTCTATTGAATGGAGCGACGTTCTCATCACGTTCCTCTAGCAGTCCCTCTAATGTGTACGTTGAAAAGACCCCTCTGATGTTCGTACACAGGTATCCTAAGTACCTGGTTTGTGTCTTATCTTAGATAAGTTAATTTCGAGTAAGTACTAAACCCCCCTAAATGAAGAGCCCTGTGGCATTGTTTTGCTCGGCGAATGAAGCCATTGAGCTCATTCTCTTAATTTTGCCAAGTGGTGCAAACGTGTTGAATTCCGTGGTGAAATAACATGTTATCTGGAGAACTAGCAAACGTGTTGAATTCCGTGGTGAAATAACATGTTATCTGGAGAACTAGCAAACGTGTTGAATTCTGTGGTAAAATAACATGTTATCTGGAGAACTAGCAAACGTGTTGAATTCTGTGGTAAAATAACATGTTATCTGGAGAACTAGCAAGCTGGCAGGCTAGCAAGCGTACAATCAGAAACAGCTAGCAAGCTAAATGAATTGGGCTTAGCAACAATGGACTCAATTATAACTAGGCAAATTATCCTTTGTCCAAAAGAAAGAAGCACTATAAGCTAAACAGGTTGGCTTCTTTTTAAACTGAACCAAATGTGTCCTCTGTGGGCTATACATGCATGCATGCCTAACTACACCTGTGGCAACCGGGGTACACGTGGGATAACGTCTTTTGAGGTGTCCCGTTATACGAAAATATTCCTCTCTATTTTCGTATAACGGGACACCTCAGCACCCATTATCCCTTACATACGGTATACTGTATTATTAGTTCTACACTTTATTTGTATTTATATGTATAGTTTATGATATATTACATGTGAAAATGTGTCAATCATCACTGGCCACATGAATCGATTACTATTCAGAGAGCAATGATTTGATTATCGGACGATTCTTGATGAGTCATGATGCATCTTGTCCTTCATGCTTTTTTTTATTCATAAACACAACCACTCAAATGTTACGTCTATTTTCCCTTTAAAATGTTTAATTAACAGCTGTTTTAAAAAATTAGGAAGACTCACATTACGAAATCTTTTCAAAGATTACCCAGCAGTGGGCCTATGTTTAAATACTAAATATTTTGTAGCCTACTGCACTGTAAATACAACTTCTATAAAAATGAAAAAATTCTACAGGTAGGTAGGCTAAAATCATTAAGTAGCAGAGCCTATATTATGTTATTCACTGTACCTGGCTAGCATCAGAAGACCCAATGGATTGTGTACAAGTAGTACATTGCCAGTATTCGTGATATCTCTATGGTTGTAGCGGTGTATTTGTTTACAATAACTGAACTTGGCAAGAGTCTTTTGGCCAGCTGTTTGACAGCCAATAGTTTGACAGACAAGGCAGAAACGCTTGTTCTCATCTGACGAGTGGTTTGAATGTTTAATGTAATGCTTATTAGTTGTCCTCCTTCTCTCCCAAACTCAAACGTGGACACTTTTCTTCCCTCCCACATAGGACCACTTTCCAATGAACCAAAGTGAATGTCTGCTGACCTACTGATGATCCCTATTAGGTGCATCTCCCACTCAGGGGAGAAAACCTGCCAGGGCTTTGAATAGTCAACCCAACATGTGACAACAACTTGCCCCAAACCCATTACCCATTCTGGCCAAATCTCAAAGCTAGTAAATGTAGTACTAACACCTCTTATCATAGAAATGTAAAAATTGTAAATCAAACCATCACATGAAAAGTGGTATGCCACAGTTTTAACTTTGGTAGGGGAGAAGCTATGTTAAACTCAGTTTCGGGTGACCTTGACTAAAAGGTAAAACAGGATGTTGACACACAATGTAGCTATTTGAGTTTTGAGATTGGGCCCCCTAGTTTTAGAGAAATGACCAGTGTGACCATCTCGTGGGTTACTTCTTCTTCTTCTCTAAGCACAAGAGGCAGGACTGACTGACGAGAAGTTCAAACCTTTACAACTATCTTAAAGAAAACTAGTACTGTGGGAATTTTACTGCAGGACTTAGCACTTTTCTGGGGCAATGTCGAGATGATCGGGGCTTTTCTGTTTTTATGTAGTTTTTTTATTTATAACTCCAACTCAGTACTTGCAGTACAGATAAGAGGCCAACTAAAAATCTATCTTTCCATTTTCATTATCAATTTCCAAGGTTTTTTTGTCTTGGCATTTCAGTTGAGTTATACAGAAAAAAACAAAAAGGCATTAACAATTGTTAGCCTATTTGTTTGCAATCAAGCAATAAGACATCAAGGGGAAGGTTCAAACACTTAGTTTCCATGCAAACGGGCTGTGAGTGAGTGTGTTGGCAAATAGAGATATTAACAACAGAGAAGATTAGAGGGCTAGTAAGGGACTGCCACTTTGACTTCACCTCGTTAACGTCACACAGAGCATGAGACATGAACAGCAGCAAGTGTCTGTGGTAGTAGTTAATTGACATGTGACCATAGGCAGTAGGCTGGAGAGAAGGCACCAAACGGCAAGATGATGCACTTCTTTTCACATCATAACAGTTCTCCCCCCCCTTATCCAATCCACTTAATAGGCTGGTTTGTATTGGACTGTGGCATTTCAGCTGAGGTCACGCTGTTGTAGCAAAGAAGCAGGGCAAAACATGCAGATGAAACGTGTACCCTTGCCAAACAAAGGATACAAAGTTAAAAGTCTGGGATAACTTATTACTGATAAAATGATACAATACTGATACAAAATCATCGTAAAACACCAGTATCACCACTATGTGACCATGAAAGGTGCTTTGCTCCTAGGAAAGACCGGCCCAACAGCCTCGGCACTGAGGTGCAGTATCAAATGAATTAACAACATGATGTGCAGAATATGCAGCAGCAAGGCAAATATGGCTAGCCTTGGCTAATTGAAGACATTTGTGTTTAGGTCTTCGACAGACAGTGCTAACATCCAAAATCACTATTAGGAATGTTGTTCTAATAATCACATGCGAGTGACATGCTGCTCTGCTCTTGGAACATGCTGGAACAGGATTGGTGGATATTATAGACACCACTGGAGTGGAGCATAACCTGCCTAATCAATGCAGGTCGTTTCACCAACACAGACTAGGATCCTAAACCTTCCAATAATGGCTTAGTGTTTTTATAAAGGCCAGGTAGCATTTCATTTTTAATGAATGTGTATTTAGTCAGGGTTTCTGCTTTCAAATTTCCAAACTTTTCCCATTACTAAGCCTAGTAACTGATTTGCTATGAATTTAGCTATAAACAGCAAAAAACCCTACGCGATCTAAAGTTTGCCTGGATTTGGCTCCCTGCGACTTCTTCCTCCTTCCAAAGATAAAACACAAACTGAACGTTGCCCACAGATGGTGCTGGGTGTGCTTAAAGAATGGGGACCTCCAGGGAACTTTCCGAGCGTGGCAGGAGTGTTGGGAGCTGTATATCGCTGCTCAAGGTGACTACCTCCAAGCGAATGGCAGCCAACACTTTTATAGGCTTTTTGATAGATAGCAGCTCATATACAGACTCCTCATAGGCCCAACACACAGTGTGTTCTCCTCTGGTCACTTCACAAGACACAGCTCACACAGGGGAACGAGATGCATGCGTCTGCGTCACTTCATGAGACACGGCTCACACAGGGGAACGAGATGCATGCGTCTGCGTCACTTCATGAGACACAGCTCACACAGGGGAACGAGATGCATGCGTCTACGTCACTTCATGAGACACAGCTCACAGAGGGGAACCAGATGCATGCGTCTGCGTCACTGAAACACGTCACTTCATGAGACACAGCTCACAGAGGGGAACCAGATGCATGCGTCTACGTCACTGAAACACCTGCAACCACCATGGGGCAGGGGAGGGGCTCTAGAACTCACTGCCTACAGTGCCCCCCCCCCCCTCATAACTAGTTGCCCCCCCCCCCCCTCATAACTACAGGCTCATCCTCTCCTCTCCTCTCCTCTCCCATCCTCTCTCCCATCCTCTCTCCATCCTCTCCTCTCCTCATCCTTTCCTCTCCAGACGGCCAGCACACTACAGGCTCATCCTCTCCTCTCCTCTCCAGACGGCCAGCACACTACAGCCTCTCCTCTCCAGACGGCCAGCACACTACAGCCTCTCCTCTCCTCTCCAGACGGCCAGCACACTACAGCCTCTCCTCTCCTCTCCAGACGGCCAGCACACTACAGGCTAGGCCAGATTCTCTGGACACCTGCCTCAGGGCTGCAGTACACCTAGGGGTTGATTGGTCAGTAGCCCCTGCACCACCATAAAGGAATTGGATGGATGGCAAACTCCTCCCCGAGATGCAGTCTTTATCCTGGCATGGAATTCCACCCTTCCCTGACTAAGTTGATGATGTCACTGCTATGCGTCAGCAACATGGGACAGATCCTACTCAGCTCGAGGCCCAACTTTAGGCTTCCATCTGTTCCAGAACATGGAAACAACCAACAAATGTGCCTGGCATCAATGCCCCAGTGTTGAGCAGTCCCTAGCTAGCTATCTGGCACCATCCATGAACAATGGCATTAGACCTGCCCGTCTTGCCCAGTGAGCGGACGGATTTTCGACTGCTATACTGGATAAAGCGTTGTTTGCGCAGTAAAACCGTCGTTTTGCGAACAGGGCCTGGTGGCATGTAGGCTTTGCCTATGGGGTTTCACTGGGCAAGACGCAGGTTGCTTTATAGCCTTTTCACATTCACCTTTTCAACATCTCCATATGTGAGCTGTGTCTCACGAAGTGACCGAAGGGGAACGTCCAGTCTCTTTGAAACCTCAGTTCTCAGAGGGACCGAAGGAGAACGTCCAGTTTCTTTGAAACCTCAGTTCTCAGAGGGACCGAAGTGAGACAGCTTAGAGCAGCCTTTTAGACACCCACTGTGCCTCACGTTTTGGTAGGAGCACTTTGAAAAAATTTCAACTCCGAGCAGAAAAGTGCCGGTTCTGACTTAATGCTGGACTGATTTTGATCTTTAATTGTCTTAAGTACAAATTTGGACTTATACAGGTCTAAAAATCCAGACATTTCCCTTTAATAGCAACGTCACAGCTGATTCAGTGGTTGCCTAGCAACAACAGCACAACAAACTGCTCTTTTTTAAATAGTAGGCTTCAACAAAAAAGGCAGTGCGGTGCCCCTCACGTTTTTGCAACCCTGAAAGTGCTATGAATGACGGCAACATTTTGCTAAATGATTTGGTGTGAAATAAACTTGGGTCTCACAGCGTTATTGGTCAAAACCAAGTGATGGTTGTGTTTAGCTGTTTGAGCACATATAATATAAAATACCAAGGCCATTATTGGAAGGCTGAAGGACTCTTTGGCTAAACCTGCCCTACACCTGGCTTTCAGCAACAGATAACTCAGAGCAATATTTGTAACATACTTCCCAGCCCCCATCAGGAAATAGCTTTTTTTGAAATAGCTTACCCATCATAGTCACGACTTGGCCCCTGCCTCCTTATCATCAAATAAGTGACAACGGCAATGATAACGAGGCATATAACAGCTGCTATCACTCCAACAGCAATAATAGCTGGGCTGCTTTGAGGTAGGGACTCTGAAAAATAAAGATCAATGGTGTTAGAAGACTACTCAGAGAAAGACACAACATCTACAACTAATGCCAACTGTACTGAAAGACAGCATTCAGTCACTTATTTTCTACATTGATACATGCATCACAGTTACCAGGATTTATACAGGCCTTTGAGAGGTATTCCCAATATTCTGTGAACATAAACAAGACAATAATTATATTGGACTCACCTTTCATAACAACCCTAACTTTTATTTGTGATGCAGATCCTGTAATATCTGGTGGATTTTTCACATCACACTGGTATGTGCCATTGTCACTAAACTGCATCTGAGCAACTTCGATTGATGCATCTTTTCTGTTCAGGTCCCCTGCCCAAACTACTCGTTTTTGAAACTGAGCAAGAGATCCTGGGTATGAATTGCCGCCGGTATAATAGAAGAACTGCAAAGAGCAAAAAAATTGAACAGTTATAAGGCATTGTTGGAACCTCTACTTACTTGATCTTGAAATCACAACCCAACACACCGAGCAAAATTGCACTTTAGTTACTCTGGAGAGATTTTAATGTAAACAATACATGTTATGCCTATGCTAGTATTTATATACAATATATATATTATTGTTGCCACCACCGACTTTTCTGTTTTTCATTTTTCTGTTCCTACTTCTTACCCCTGTAACAGTAACCCTATTAGCAGACAGTTTACCCACTAAGCTTGTTTTGTATATGTATCATACCATATAATGTTTGTGTGTATATATATATATATATATATATATATATATATATATATAAATGTACATTTACCTAATGCTGCTTAAGGTTCACTACTGATTAACGGGGGGGGGGGTTTTCCTTGCCCCTCTTGCCATTGTGCTTGCTCTAAGGGGCTCCAGGCACTGGGCTCTGTAAAGCGCCTTAAGACAATTTGATTGTTTTGGCGCTATATAACTAAAATTGAACTTAAAGTGAATGACACTATGTCCTAACAGCATCTGACCATTCGACTAGTGCAACGAATTGTGTCACATCAGTGGCTTTCTGTTTCCATTGAAATTGATGACACGCATGTCCTTCACGTCATCTTAGAACTAGGGAGGAATCCATTACCGGTCTCAAGGACTGCTTTGTCTTGTGTTGCACTTGCTTGATGTTTGAAAGTGTTAGGAAAGTGGTTGACTCGCTAGTTTGTCATAAACAAAGTAAGCAAATTTCAACAGGTTTGGCTAGCAAGACATCTCGTTAGCGATGTTAGCAAGCTTGTTATAACACGCTTGGACATTGATGCTAGTAGTAAGTGGTCTCGCGTTGGCTTCTTTGTAATGTTATTGCTACGTTGGCTAGCTTGCCTAACACAGTCAAACATCAAGCAAGTGCAACACAAGACAAAGCAAGACAGCAACTAAGTTACTGAATAGTCCAGCAGAAAGTAAGCCCCCTAGCTGGCAGCTCCAGAAACTCCATAGTGTTACTTTAATGCACATTTTATGGTTTTCATATGTTTACATAATGTTATTATGCAAACACAAAGTGCATTGTGCAGCTAAATTTGTGGTTTTCAATATAAAAATGTTTCAGTACTTGAGCGACTGAACCCCCAACCACTCCGATGTGCCGGTTGGGACCTTAGATAGTAGCCTCCGCCATCGGTGTGTGAATGGGTAGATGTCTAAGGGATTAATCTGTAAAGCGCTTTGAGTACTAGGAGTATAAAAGCTCTACATAAATGCAGTCCATTTACCACTTACTAATAACTGTCCTAATACATTTTCATCTCTAGTTAGAACCCAATTGGTGAGCTATAACTGCTTAAAATGTTTTTTTCCATTTGCCAATGCGAGCATCAAATAAATAATCAGAACCAGTTAGGACATAACTGAAACAATTAAATCTATCTGATTCAGTCACTGTTGCTCACTCGCATCAGATGCTATTTGGACACGGTAAGAGTTCAGGTAATAAGGCACATATTGTGACACACCCATTCTGAATAAATAAGAACATATTATGCACATTCTAAAGTAAGAACGGTACTCCAAACAAAAAATGTGGGTTATCAAGAGAAATTCCCAAATCCTTGACAAACAACTGCACCATTTTACAGGTAACAATATTCGTAGTATACCTTGCTCAAAGAGCACACAATATCCTTCAGAAAGTCAGAGGAGAAATGTGCTAAGATTGAAAAAATGTGTGCCAATCTTACTGGAAGTTGTTTTGTCTGAAGCTCCTTCCGGTGTGAACGACCAAGTAACCGAAGCTCCACTGCTGACAACTTCTTTTGATTTGAAAGAACATTTAAGTATTCCTGTGGTCCCATTTTCAAAGAGCGCGTCCTCTGGTGCATACACCTCAATAGCAGTGACCAAAAGTGTACCTGAGGATAACAGTTAGGCAATTCAAAAAGTGTTAGAAATACTGTGTATTGTTTTCGAGACAAAACAAAAACACCAGGAACATCTAAATTCAGTGCTGAAAGTTACTACCAATTAGAACCAGTAAGTCAGTGAATCAATAAATAAAGATGTACAACAGCTTAGTTATTTCACTGTTTTACAGATCAACAACAAAATATTGCCATGCTTGTCTTTGACTCCCTTTCTTTCAATAATGTACCCTATTTGGTCAGTCTCAGATATGACCTTCTGGTGAGACTGGTGTTTTTGGAGTACGATTAAGACTGCATTTGTAACAGGATTTCTTCAAAATATTGCAGTTAAATTTGTAGTCATTCTGAAGTTTTATGTTTGTGATTTTCAGGAGGAAATCTCTATGATTAGACCTATAACATGTTTTTGCATTATAATCATTCATCATTAAGAGGGACCTGTAACATGACCTCCAGTCATGTAGGCCAATAGATAACTGTTACCCTCTGGTAGGCTCCATAGACATCACATTAGACATATACAATGTTACTTAGTTACTCTAAAATGATTTAAATCATTGATCTAGTATGCCAGAAAGCAGTCTAGGTAATGAATGGCTGCTGTTTGACCATGGCCCAATTCACTTTACTTGAACACAAAAATGTCTTCTGTATATCCATTTCAATTTGAACTAGCCAACTTAGCCAGCAGAAAATTATCCATAATATCATCCACATCAAAATGCATAAAAATGTAAGTGATCTGAGGGTTGAGGAGACTACAGTAAGCTTATGGATGAAACACATTGTGTAATAGCGCCAGTCTTAATACATAATAAGCCTCCTTAAAAATAATAAGCCTACTACTACAGAGAAAGAGAGACACACACACACACACACACACACACCTACTACTACTACAGAGAATGAGACATACAGGGAGAGAGAAAGACAGACACACAAACAAACACAAACAAACACACACACACACGCGCACACACACACACACACACACACACACACAAACAATTCGCCCGAGAATTTGACGATTCGTTTTCCCCCCTAACCTTTACAGCGATTTTCCTAATATAGTAATAGAGGTTGCCTCCGCATTTGAAAACATGACGTTCTGGGAGATTCAGGTGATATGGAGTGTTGATGGCAGGTATATGAAAACATGACGTTCCTGGGAGATTCAGGTGATATGGAGTGTTAATGGCAGGTATATGGACCTGTTGCAAATGCAAATACTGTGTGGAATATTCCGTTTTTTGGAGGAAGTTCATGAAAACTCAAGTAGGAAGTGTTGCAGTAGTGATGGCTGAAAAATACGCTAGATATTCCATTAAGAATCAGTAATTTCTAGATAACAGTATTTTACAATGTCAACTGTTATTTCTATAACAGGATTTTATTTGCCATCAAGGAAATTGCGTATGTAGCAACCGCAAACCGATTCCAGACAGCTAGTTGCACCACCTCAAATAAACGAATTGTTTTCTTCAAATCAGAAACAAAATAGATAAATTGGCAAGTTGTCTGAAATGCACATTGCTAACCAAAAGGAGGGAAAGAAGTTTATAATATTTGTACATTCAGAGATATTCCTTCGGCATGAAGGAACCCCTCCTAAACGCCTCTCTGATATTTACAGGGTTCCAAATTGTCCTTCATTCTCTAATCTGTCAGAAAGACAAACAGCCTGCAGATTTCTCTGTCATTGATACCAGTCACAGTTTAGAGCTAAAAACTCTTATTTTGGTTTTATCAGACAAGGCCTCCAAGTTCAATGAAGCTGGAAAACCTGTTCCTGAATCCAATAAATGAGTCATACGTGGTCTGTGGTAGACTGTGTGGAATAAAATAAATAAATAAATTATAAGAAATAAATATTAGACATACTTCATTGCCTTGTCTCTTTTGAAGATACCATTTGGGATCTACCATCCTTGATGTGTACCGTCTACCAATTCATTACACAGTTCAAAAAACCAACCAGGCATAAAAAGTTAGCCACTATGTAGGCACAGATTCAGATCAGGGAAGCTGCATTGTTGAACACACAACAGGTTACTTTGTGATTCAGCATTTGGAGTGGCACGTTTATTCTCCCCTTTTCATCCCCGTACTCTCGTGGACGGACAGATAGGGTAAGTCCCAATACATGTGGTGTTTTGCTTTCAAACCAGGGTGGGCCATATTAACATGCCTAAACTGAAGGAACACAATGCACAAATCAGGGTTTGTTCAGAATAACAAATGCTTCAATTTAGCTTCATGCGGCAGGTTGATGTTTAGTCCTAGGCATCTTATGGCAGATAAAGGGCGGAGATGGGTTAACAAAACGTTAATAACAATTTCCAATTTGTCACTTTCAAACATGTTGGTGTTCATAAAGCTTGTGGTTTTCATCCATCCGACAGTGTGAGGGTAGAAACATGGTCTAGTACGCCTGGTATTAAACTGCTCGATTAGTAGTAAATAATTGTAACATGGCCTAATTGGGGAACGAGACCAAAAACAAATAAATCAGGCAGGACAATTTGTTTAGCAGCCACAATACATTTAATCTAACCAGTTACGTTAACTAGCTAGCAGCCAAGAGGTGCTAGCTGATGTCACATACATTTGTAACGACCGTGCTGTAAAACGTGTTCTTACATTTTCACAGAGTTTCGGCCGGATCACAAAACTACATAGTGGATAACCTAGACGGCTAGTGGAAACGGCAGGTGTGTTTATCGGTCTCATGTCCACCACACATGCATCAACATTTGGGGTTTCATGATCTTATAGGGAAGTAACCAACAAAACTCCACCTTAAAAAGCATATCGTTACCTATAACCATACACCAAGGTAAAAACCTGCATAACGTGCATTAAAATTAACACAAAAACCACTACGCAATTTCAGAATAGATAGTGGGTGGTCCTAAGCTGCATCCAGCACGGGGTGCGATAGAGATGGGGCTGACTTTTCTTTTGGTACCCACTCCGGCAGTCCACTAGATTTATTTTACAATCACTGGCTAGAATGCTAGTTAGCTAACTTAGCACATTAGCACCCTTGCTAGCCAGTTCAGTTAGAGAACGTTGTAACCAAACCAACCAAAATGTAAGACTGGCGCTAACAAAAGACGGTGATTTAACGATATGTTTCTTTACAGCGACATGTGCACTGTTAGCTAACGTTACCAAAGACAATGTTGCATTATAACGTTACTATCGCTAAGTTCCACGGACCGGTTGATTGCTAACGTTGGCTTAACAGACCAGCACTTCGGTTCTTAATAACGTTGGTGAATGTCGCGACTTGTTCATTAGCACCTAGACTAATCATGAAAAACCGCAAGAAAAGCCTGAAACGACATTCATGGCAACGAACTAGAAGGTAAATGCACTTGGCTAATATTAGCAGAAACAGCGTTTGACCTAAGGTTACTTCAGTTAGCCTGTTTCTTAGCCTGCTAACGTTAGTTAGAAAAGTATTGTGCTTACCGGAGAGTAAATATACTATGACTCCACATAGTAAGAGACTGTAATGTCTTCTGCTTATGAATCTAAGAATCCATATTTTTGTAACCATATAGTAATACAAACTGCAATCAGATTTCGAGGCTGTGACATTAACAGATACCCTAACTGTCGTTAACGTTACCTCTTCAATGTTTTCTACGCTTCCGTATTTTCCTCAGGCTAGATGGGCGGGGCATGTGACGCAAGACGTTATAGGAATCTATTATCTTTGAGTATATCTAGGGATAAGTTCAGATAAGATCAGATTGTAGTGAACCTTACATAGGGTTTCTCACTCTGCGACAGACGGCATCATCACGAAGTAGGAGAGATCAGGTTATGTTGTCACACTTATCAGTTTTTCTCACAATGACTGCAAACATTACATCATCATAATGTTGACAAGTGTTGGAAACATTAACCTGAGAGTGTTAACTGAGTATGTTATGACAGGGTCAAATGTTTAGGCTGCTACACCACTACCATCGTCAGCCGAGGGCATCAGTCCTAGTGTCTCAACCCCCTAGCTCAGTGCACTCTCAAGATGGGGGGGGGGGGCGCAGTAGTGATCAGTCACTGGGTGTCTGGGATTGGTCTCCAGCAATCACCGTCTCTCCTCATCCACACCCAAAAGGATGCTCACTCTGCAGCCACGGAGATCTTCTGCACTTGCAGTTGTCAGTGCAGTAGTCACCCCCAAGAGCACTAAACATCCACCATGCTGATTGGACCGGGAAGGCCTTGGCTTCCCATCTCGACTGGGAAAATAGCCATGTTTGCTAGCCTTGCTGACAGCAGTTGGCCATCATCAAGGTGACATGCTTCGATCTTTTCCTCTCTTGGGCTTCCTAGCAGCTGTCTTCCCATGGCACAGTACATTCTATAAAAAATGATCCTCTTGGTCCTGGGTGACCACAGGATGATGTCAGACCTCTGTGCTGTTGTTACAATGTCTGTGAATGTGAGCTGTTCTGTTTGTCCAAATCAGCCACCATCCTCCAGTCATGACATGGCACAGGATGCCCCTGTTTTCCCCTTCTGGCTCTTTCCCTGGTCCACGCCCCCCCTCCCTCACGAACACCAAGGACACGCCCCTCCCTCACGAACACCATGGACACAGGTCTCTGTCCTCACGAACACCATGGACACAGGTCTCTGATTGGTTGCCTCACGAACACCAAGGACACAGTCTCTGTCCTCACGAACACCATGGACACAGGTCTCTGTCCTCACGAACACCATGGACACAGGTCTCTGTCCTCACGAACACCATGGACACAGGTCTCTGTCCTCACGAACACCATGGACACAGGTCTCTGTCCTCACGAACACCAAGGACACAGTCTCTGTCCTCACGAACACCATGGACACAGGTCTCTGTCCTCACGAACACCATGGACACAGGTCTCTGTCCTCACGAACACCAAGGACACAGTCTCTGTCCTCACGAACACCATGGACACAGGTCTCTGTCCTCACGAACACCATGGACACAGTCTCTGTCCTCACGAACACCATGGACACAGGTCTCTGTCCTCACGAACACCATGGACACAGGTCTCTGTCCTCACGAACACCATGGACACAGGTCTCTGATTGGTCGCCTTGCCTTGCCTTTCCTCTTGCATCTTCAGCAGGCAGCAAGTTCTCGGAGGACCTGGGGCGTAGACACACAAGAAGGCGTACACCACTCTCTAAGCAAACTTTGGGATTTATAAAAAGCAAGCTTGATAGGGAGACTATGCGGTCCTCCACAGACACTTTGATCCATGCGTACACACATGAACTGAAGAAAGGAGAAACTGCGACTCCAATGGCAGAGGCCTGAAGCTCGAGAAATGCTTTGAAATTCATACCATTCTGAAAATATTCGAAACATGTCGAAATATTAGCTCTCCCATATAATATATAAAGAGCAAACACAAACACACAAAAAAAACATTATTTAGTATAATAAATGAGATATCTGAACCCCTCAAATATGCTGTACATATAATCGGGATTCATATTTAATTGGATCTGCAGTGGTGGCCCTTGTTGGCTCTGGCATACGAGCCCGACGATGGGTTTGTGCCTGAGTGTGCCTTCCATAGACATAGTATACATGTATAGTGTATACTATGTCTATGGTGCCTTCTGCTTGTGCTACTGCTTCGGATGCAGACCACTTCCTTCCTGTCTTGATCGTGAGAATTCCAGCCTTGTGGACATAAAAGTAACCAACCGGCATTTCTAAACAAAATATGGAAAATCAGCAGCAGTAAAAATAATGATGGCAGACTAAGGGCCTTTTTTACAGCAAAAGCATCTGGCAGAAACAGCCTGCCTTGGGCGGGTTATCTTAAACTCTGGTGATAAAGTAAACTTTTCACTTAGGCGTGGATCTTGGATATATAGGCGTGGTGACATATTCCTCCCTTTGCATGCGCCAATCACAAACCATCACTGCCCAAGTCTGATTGGTTGACTGGTTGACTGGACACGCCACAGGTACGGAGCATAATAGGTCCATATCCAGAATTTGAGACAGTGTGAATAATATCGTGAGATATCCTGAGGCAAGAATTATTTTGTCCTATATCTGGAATGGGATATGCATTAAATCACCAAACACTAAACTATATGTCACCAAAGCTTGACAGTTGGACATTTCGGTTGGTCAGTCAGAGAATTCACATGGAAGGCGAGTATTGAAGTTGTGAGTATTAAAGTTGTAATAGAAGATAATCAGGGATAATCAGAGACTCCTCCCATCCAAGCCATGACTTTTTTTGAACTTCTGCCTCCTAGGAGACACTACAGAGCCATGTGAGCTGGAACGACGCGCCTCAATAACAGCTTCTTCGCCTCTGCTATCAGACTCCTGAACTCCCAAAGCTGGCCTGGACTTTCTTTTACCCCCATCTCCCCCCGTCCATACTGGACTCAGTTACCTGTGACAGTGGTACAGGGGGTAGAGAAGTCGTTTAGTAATCAGAAGGTTGCTAGTTCGATTCCCTGTCGAAGCATCCTTGAGCAAGACACTGAACCCCTAATTGCTCCTGATGTGCAGTGTGCCATCAGTGTAAATGTAAAATGTGTATACATTGTAAGTCGCACATATGTAAGTCGCTTTGGATAAAAGCGTCTGCTAAATGACTAAATGTAAAGGAATACCACCAACATTGTTGTGTGGCAATAAAGTTTTATCTTCTCTTTAAATCCAGCACAAACAGGCCCTTTGTGAAATGATTGAATAATGATTGATACTACTGCAGTTTGCTGGCTAATTTTGTTGAAAAGTATCGTTAGCTTATGTTTGAAAATGCTTACCCTTGAACATAGCTAACATGAAACTAGTTAAACGCTCTATATTATTATCCTGATGTGACATGTCAGTCCTAATCAGTCAGTGAGATTCTCAAAGATGGACATTAAATTCATGCAATGGTACCAGCGCTTCTCTAGCCATTTCTGGCTAACGTAAATAGTGACTTAATTTAACTGCATCCTTGAACATTCTATGACCAAAAGACTTGGTCCTCGGTAGAATTGGAAGGATCCTAGGCATTGGAACCGTCCTTCGGCGGGATTCGATGACTTAGTATTCTTGGAACGCAGCTGTCAAGGATCCATCAAGGATCGTTCCTTAACTCTGAGGAACACCCATCATTTCCTGAATGGTTGCGTCCTGTGTGTGGTTCTTCAACAAGTGAAGATTTGCATATGATCATCAAGTGAAGATACACATATGATCTCCCTGGAAAGTCATGTTTGCCAATGCAAATCTTTTTTGTTTAGTTGAAAGTGGGGCCTGCTGTCACAGTTTTTCTCACAATGACTGCAAATGATACCATGATCACAATGGTGAAAATGTTGTTCCAAATGACCTTTATGTTGGGCACATATTTCAAATTCATTAGATTGTCATATATATAGTATTTCATTTTACAATATTTTACATTAACATCAGTCATCACACACATTGGATCATCAAACAAATAAGAACACGTAATTGTAACTGTGAACATAGATTCATTTTTATTTCATATCCAAAACGGAACTCAACACCTTAAGTGAACAAAAAAGTAACCATCAATTTTAACAGTATGGGAAATCATGCCTATCAGTAAAAACTGATTAATTCTGGCAAAAAAATAAATAGTCTCTCCTGAGAAAGCCTACATGCAATATATGTATCTCACACATTGAACCAAAGTCTCCTTGGTAGCCAGCTGTTTGAAAATATCCATACAGACAAGGCCGAAACACTCCTTCTCATCTGATGATGATGTTTGGTTTTCCTCTTTCTTTCCCAACTTCCCAGACTCTCTTCCCTTTCACTGGACTTTTCTTTCTCTGCCCACACAGGAGGAGTGTGGCAGGAATAGGAGGAAACGCTTCACCACTTGGCAAAGAAACAGACTAATTGTCTGTTGACTTCGTGATGTACCTTACCAGTTGCATCGCCAACTCAGGGGAAAAAGCCTACCTAAGATTTGAATAGTCAACATAACATGTATAACAACTTCCAAACTCACACCGGCTCTTTGTGGATGAAGCTCAAGGCTAGTTCAAGCTAAGACTAATCACACATTACACAATAATTTGATCACATTTTTTGAGAAATTGGAAACTGCAAAAATAACCCCAACATCATCACAAATTCAATTTCATTTCTGAGAATTCCCATTTCAGTAATTAAGTTATTCTTGGCTGCAAAAATCACAACAAACCCTCACAAGTTCCTGGTGGGACAGACATTTACACACATACCATAACTTAACAGTTCTCCTTGAAGCCTTCAGGTTACTCATTGCAATACCTGTGAATCTAGCTAACATAATGCTACATTTACATTTACATTTAGTCTTTTATCCAAAGCGACAATACAAAGGAGAGAACAATCAAGCTACGAGCAGTAGAGACCTAGTGTAACAATAAATACTACCTTACATAAGAAATAAAAAGTGCAGGAATGTAACTACTGTAAGTGCGAGTTAAGTAGTAGTTAGAGGAGATAGCATTAGAGGAAAGATAAGGAGAGGTAGAGGGAGGAAGACGAAGGGAGAGGAAGTGCACGTTAGGAGAGGAGGTGCTCTCTGAAGAGTTAGGAGAGGAGGTACTCTCTGAAGAGTTGGGAAAGGAGGTGCTCTCTGAAGAGTTGGGAAGGGAGGGAAGGGAGGTTCTCTCTGAAGAGTTAGGAAAGGAGGTGCTCTCTGAAGAGTTGGGAGAGGAGGGAAGGGAGGTGCTCTCTGAAGAGTTAGAGAGGGACGTCCCTGCTCTGGTAGTGCTAGGCAGCTCGTTCCACCAATGTGGAACTAAGAATGGGAACAGTCTAGATTGCCGTACTTGCACAAACGTCAGTGCTAAACTCACTAGAGAGGAAATGTATGTAACACAACACTAGCCACAATATTCGACATGTTATGGAGGTGCAGAATACCACATGATAGAGTATATATCGTGACACTATGCTGTGTTGGCGTTATGGGGGAATGAGAAATATCCCTTAAAATATTCAAATTACAGTGTTTCTCCTGAAGCACAAAGTACACAACTACAGTAAATGGAAAATGTAATCTTGAACAGTACATTTCTTTATTGTCAGTTGTGATATGGGAATGTGTATTGATAATAATCAAATGGTGATACTAATATTGGAATAGTTATTCTGCAAATGGTTATCTAAATACTTGATTATCTGTGCATATCCTCTTGCACTTACTGGGAGCCTCGTCCAAATGCTTTGGGTGGGGGAAATACTGAGAGAAGGGGTGCTTGGTGAGGTGCAAGAAAATTACTTGACAGAATCGACATACACATTTGTAAAACGACATTAAAACGATATATTTACACAAACAATATGAAAATATTGCTATTCTAAGCATTCTTTATGGGTGACATTTTGTATTTGATCAGCTTGTCATGCCTTGAAAGGAGTTTCAGAGGCCCTTTTTCTGTCTAGAGTGTAAGGCATAAACTTTTGAACCTGCTGCGCACCAATCTCTGCCACATATAACGCTCCTGTTTTGAGGTCAATGTCAACCAGGTGGGGCTTCACATCCTCAGCCAGCTGGATGACACTGACCACATGACACTGACCGATCACTCCGATTGGAGGAGCTTCCAGCAGGGTGATCCGGTTACTGTTCAGCTGAACCACAACAAAATACTTCTGATCCGAAGTTTGCCTGGAAAACAATAGAGATACACGTTTTAATAATGCAGTAGAGGAATGATGTTGTACTGATATTGAGTCAAATGTCTCTGTGTGTACACACACTTACATACAAACACATACACAATTTCAATCCTTTAAATCACTGATAAGAAATACAATACTGTCGATGATACCAAAGAAAACTGAATGTGTGAAAGAAAGTATGAGCCTAGCCACAATTGTGTTAGCTCTGGAAGCATCTGATCATAGTCAATATTAGTTCTGTTGTCCTTATGAGTGCTGTGGCAGTGGCACCAGGGGCGTCACTATAGGGGGTGCAGCAGGGGCGGCTGCACCTGGGCCCGTGGTGTGGCAGGGCCCGTAGCCGGGTCCAAAGATATACACACGTCGCTCGACGGGCCCCCCCCCCCCCTCCAAGTACAGCGACAGGCATCGCTCGACGGGCCCACCTTCAGTCTCAGTACGGCGTAAAATTTTCTCGGATATGCAGATGTTCAAATTTGCACTGTTTTTAAATCATCAGCAGTGTCAAATGCTATATATACACTTAAAAGGCAAACTTATCTCAGTCATGGTTGTTATTATTTTTTGGGGCAAAGTAGCAATTTATAACAAAATCATATGCTTATCCTACATACACTATAGAAACTATAAAAAAAACTATTCAATGAAATGAATAAGTTCTTATTTTCTTTGGTATTTTTGTGATTAGCAATGATGATTGCTATGTATGTTGTTGTCCAATGTCAAGTCTCTATTTGATCATGTGACAATACAATACGCCAGGGGTTTTCAACTGGTTTTGTCCCAGGGACCACCATTCTGACTAGAAAGTAATCCGCGGCCCACTGATGTGCCTGCACGTGCGTGCGTGCATGTGGATAGAAGGAAGTTTTAACATTTGATAACATTTTCCTCTTGACATAAGGATGAAAACAGGCGTGTATTCAATGCATTACGTTTTATGAAGTTAAGACAACGACATCAAACACATCACTGAGCTCAACACTGAGATCTTTGGAGGCCAGAGACTCTCTACGAATCAGGCAGTGTGTCCAAATTATCCCCGGAGCCACCCTCCTTACATGCGCAAACATGTCTGGTTGCCACTCATGGCTCTGGCCCCAATGGCTACATAATGCCACGCACTTCTGCCATGAGATATTGTGATCTTTGAAAAAAATCTTCAAGTGCTTTAAAGATCTCTACACCGGTAGTTCGCCCGGGCAGTGGTTTGCAAAAAAGAAATTCATCGCACATAGTGCCATTGTCCTCGTATCGCACAAATGCTAACAGTTGCGCATCATTGGTTACATCTGTGGTCTCGTCGATTTGAAGTGAAAATCATTGGCCATCAGCTGGTCTTGACATAATTTGCCATTTCCCCAATTCATCTTCCCATTGTGTTGTCTGACAACGGAATAGTTTTTAATTTGTTTGCACATTCTTCGTTTATCATAGCTCTGCACATGTCTACAGCTGCTGGCAAAATAAGCTGCTCTGCAATTTTATGGGGCTTTTTGCATTTTGCAATCCTGAGAGCGACCAGATATGATGCTTTCAGTGCATTTTCTCTCATGATCGTCTGCTGTCCTTTGAAATCACGCAACATCTGTTGCATGTACTCAGTAGGCTTGGCCTTCAAGAAAACGTGTTGCGTCTCCATATGCCGCAATAGTTTTGACGGCTTCATGGCTTCATTTGACAGTATTGTTGAACACACGAAACACAGTGGTACCTCCTCTCCTGCTCTGTCTGTTGTCACTCTGTGACGGTCGTGGTGCGACCGCATATGAACCACACACTCCTGCCCCATATTTGCACCCACTAGCGCACCCAAACAGACATGGTTTGCACACACAAACACTCATACCACTGATTACAATTGAATCCACCTCATGGAGACTAATTGCCTAGACTGGCAGAGGGGTCATGAAAAATGGCCTGGGCCAGACCACCTGGATAAAGTGGTTGGTTTTTCACCCCTTTCAAACATTATTTTATTACATAGTTATCTCTTTGTTTTATAATCTGAAGAAATGCTATGTTCGTGTCTCGGGGTCTGTCTTGTCATTGTGTATTGTTTAGTGTTTGTGTCTACCCCCCCCGTGTGTAAAAATGGTGCTGGCCGCCAGGTGTATATATGTTCATTGTTCTGTCTTGTTCAGTTAGTCAAGTCTGGTCAGGTATGTGCATTTTTGTGGACCCTTATGTTTACTGCTGATTTGTGACCTCTACCCCATTTAGAGGCTGAGCAGGTGATATTCCTGGAGACTGCTGCTTTTTGTTCTCTGCCTATTGAGAGGCTTAGCAGTTCTCCAGAATAATGAATGCGGAATAAACCGTTATATTTGAACCCTCACTCTCTCTGTCTTTTTGGGCCAAACCCAGACATGTTGACAGCAACCGAGGCTCAGTCCGTCACACACTCTAAAGCCATATTTGATGTATTCCTCATTGCATTTTCTTTTTCGACTTAGTTTCCCTGTATCCTGTAAAGTTGTAGCTTTGGTGGAAGCCTGTCCCTGTCCCTCTGTCGTGGCAGTCTGTCCCTCTCCTCACTAAAAACCAATCCATTGGTGCTTCTGACCAGCAAACTCAACGTGAGAACGAAATGTTAGCTAAGGACAGTAGATAACTTCAGTTCACCAAAAGTATTACTTTTTCAACTAAACTTCAAAAGTACACGTAGGCTATGCTAAGCAATCAGTGTCAGCGTGTTTATGATTTGTGCGAGTGTGGTTTTCCTAATGCGTTGGTGATTTGTGCGAGTGTGGTTTTCCTAATGCGTTGGTGATTTGTGCGAGTGTGGTTTTCCTAATGCATTGGTGATTTGTCTACCCTTGTCCTCTGTTGTGGGCGGCCATTTTGTATATGTGTGAATGCTTGTGCTTAAGATAGAGATAGCTAGGATAGTTCAGAGCCAGGTTACATGGCATGAGACATCGCACACCTCTTGCGGAGGTTCGCACTCCATAGCATCCCTTTAAATAAGCTCTGGTAGGAATACCTTACTGTATCATTATGGAAGGAGTATGAATGAAAATGTCATCTATCCAATGTTGTTTTTCGTTACATAACATTACTGAACACGGATAGACTCGTGGTGCTCCCTGCACTGTGAAATATCAACTTATATGATAGTGTCAGTAGCCTGTGTTAGCAACCAAATATATGTAATAGCAGTTAATATCTGAAAACAATGGAAATGGGATTGTGCATTCCTCAAAACCATTGACACCAAATGCCCACCTTTTTGATCAGACACACCCAAATGAGGCGTCCATCCACCCTTGAAGGTGTTTAACTTTGCGCATGTTATGAAACGACCAAAGGAATGTGCTCCTAGTAATGAAAATAGCATTACGTGATGCCCTTCTTGGTTGTACGTAAGAACTTGTGGTGTGTGTCTATTAAATTAGGGCCCATTGAGTATATGCAGTGTATTAATGTTTAATGTATTAAATTCTGTTGATCATAGTTTGAAACTGTCTTCGCAGGCTGCGTCTTGCACCTAGAAGCAGCAGAACAGGAGGCCGGGCCAAGAAAAACCATCCATTCTGAGAAATGTCACAGAAAATGTCAGAGTAAACGTGTCTTAAAGATGGGTTCTGTTAATACCAAATTAGGAAAGGTCACACGTTTGTGATTCCACCCATAATGAGGAACAACACATGGCTGTAAACGCTGCAAGAAGGAACTGCGCCTTCGGACTTGAGTTGGCGGCAGTGATGATGTAACTTCTCTCCCTCTTTGCAAAGATAAATACAATTGTCTAAATTTTACAACTGTGTGTCTCTGCCTTATTATAAACATTGCGTCTTGTTGATACTAAAATATCCAACAATTATTTATTTAATAAGTAAGTAATTCTAATGCTGGCATTGGTTTGCATTTTCTGAGAATTTGTAACCTCTAAAGGTTAAAGGTTAAAGCTTGCCTGCTTGTTTGTCGAGGATAGACCTCGCTGCTCTTTGTACTCTAATTTAAGCTTTCTGCCTTGATTTAATTTATTACCAAACATCCATTTGTATTAATAAACCCATCACATTGTGGAAACTTTACCTGGACCTCTTTGAATCTCCCCTGTTTTTGGATAAATGGTCACTATATACAGTATACATAGATACAAAGATACGTGTTAAAGTATGTTATCTACGTGTTGTCATTTCATATTTGTCATGTCTGAGTAAAATCTTTGGAGAATTCATTGCCTTCCAAGCAATGCCTTCATTCATTTAATTGCAAGAAACTACCTTTCACACAACCAAACCTTCCCTACAGTCTCAAAATGTCTGGGCAAACCACTGACTCCAACTTCAAACATGACACACTTTGGATATCATGTACGCTTTAACCCAATTCATGAAGACAGCCTGTCTCTTACCTAACTGAGTATGGTCCATCTTCACTAAAGCAGCTTCCCCATGTGCCGAGCCAGTCTCCTGTCACTGAATTGAACACTTGGATTCTCTTGTTTCCTCGATCAGCCACCCATACCTGAGGAGGTGACACACAAGTGTTTATTTGTATACAATGCTATAGAAAATATTATAAATATACAGACAGGAAAAAAAGAGAAACAGGCATTTACAATTGGCCATAACACTGCTTAATGCTTCTGGAATAGACATATATATATATAAGAATAATATTTTTGGACATACCCTCTGATAGCTATCCACGGCCACACTATGGGGAATGTGAAACTGTGCCAGCTCCTGGCCTTCCTCCCCATGCACCCACACTACCTGGAGATCTACATGTTTGGCACAGTCAATACGAGACGCACGTGTACCATATTCATAATTACTGATAATTATGTTCAACAGGTAGTAAAGTCGTGTCTACCTTCCGATAACTTAATCAGACGGTTGTTCATGCCTCCATCCCCGTCCACAATGTAGATTTCCCCAGAGGTATGGACAAAGATCTCTGCCGGCTGATCGAACTGAAGTGGATTCACACCCGACCCTGCTTTCCCAGGCGTGCCCAGAATCTGCAGAAGCTTCCCTGAAGGAGTGTACTGCTTAACTGTATGGCCATACGGACCTGATGAGAACAAAAGAGAACAAAATAAGGATTATTCACAATGCATATCATTACGAACATTGCATTAGATTAATCACACGTCCAACCCCACCTGTTCCAACATCTGTAATCCACACCGAAGGGTTGGTAAGTGCACCAGCAAGGAAAATTCCATGGGGCATCTCTAAAGTTGTGGTATTCCAAGCTTGCATGAAGTCTCCATCTATGTTAAAGACAAGTACTTTCGCTACATTCTCTCCTCTCTGGTTAGGGAAAGACAAACATATTTTTAAAACTGCTTACCATGAACATGCCTAATTGTACAAATACAACATGTTCTTTTTGCAATCTTACCTGAGCAACATATACCAAACCAGATACTTGGTTAACGGCCACCCCAAATGCTTCACCAGTAAACTCCTCAGTGTATTTAGGCCAAGACAAATCCAGTTTGAACAGAGGTCTTCCCATTAATCGACAATCTGTTTTTAATGCAACAGTAAACTGTAAAAAAAAAAAACAACAACAGATTAATTTAAAGATTTATTGATGCTTGTTACCCACTGTAAGTTGAGACCTTAACTAAATGTAGCCTGGTAACCAGCTAGCAGCAGTCCTAGCTGCAGCACATCCTCTCTCGAAATACCACGTTGTATCTCAAGAGGCGATAGTGAGTCACTGTAGCTAAAACAGCAAGCAAGCTTAGATATCCAGTAGTTATTAGAAAGTCTATCAGTTCAAATGAATGGTTAACCCGTCAGCTAGCTCAAAGGCTCTGATGAAGATCTTCAGGGGTCTACTTTCCTCTATTACACTAATATAAGCATATAACCATCAATTGATGTTGATGTAGAAATGAATAGTCGCCCAGATATCTATCAATCATATATAATATAATTTGTTTGGAGTGTGGAGTATACAATAATTGACCTCGCAAGCCGACGGCTAGGCAGTCCTGCATATAAGAAAATCGGGGACGCAGCATTTGTCAATTACGCCCCAGTGCTATGGAACATACTGCCTATAGACATCAGGGAAGCCAGCTCGCTTAACATCTTTAAAAGAAAACTAAAAACGTACCTCTTCACATTAGCCTTTAACTAGCTACCACTTCGCACTATATATATATATATATAAATACTTTTAATTTAATTTAAATCTCTACTGGTGATATTAAGGGGTTAGATTAAATATATCTCTATAATTATAATTAGATATTTTTTGCACTATATCTGAGTTATGTTTCTTTGATGTCTATTTTTATGTGCATGTCATTTCTTTGTGCATATTATGTATTTGCTGTAAAGCACTTTGAGCTGCATTCTTTTGCATGAAAGGTGCTATATAAATAAAGTTTTATTATTATTATTATTATATAGCACCTTTAACCCTCTGGAATGGGTGATCATATTCAGGGCTCATTCAACGCTAGCTCGCTTGAATGCACTGCACTTTTTATACAAATGTTGATGCAGACTAGAAACAGTCATTTTTTTAAAAAAAAGACAAATAACTCAATTTCTGTTAAGTTTGACCAGTGGTTTTATTAGTTTCAGTTACGTTTTTATTTAAGGGACTCATTTCTATTTCGTTTTAGTACCATTACAGTTTCAGTCATTTTAGGAAAATGCATCACACCTACCATCTGTCATACCTGTTGTTGTCATACAGCAAACAGTCTAACAATGATCAAATCTACACAATGGACTCCCAGACCTCCAAAGTCTGACCAGAGGGCCAAACGACATCTTATCAGAGGACCTCTCTCTGATCTTCTCACCCCACAAGACCTCCACTGTGTGTATTCACAGCTACCCCCATACATTGAGTGCTATCAGAGAGACTAACGTGACCTGGCCACGGCTAAACAAATGACCATATCATGCATTCTTTTAACTCCCGCTCGCTACAACCTTTCCTGCTGTCACTTGGAGAACCTATGGATGTTTGTGACTTCCAAGTTATGTGCAAATGTATATGAATATATATATATATTCATGTGTGTTCTTTAATTGATCCTTGTGATGTGGGCAGCAATCTGATCATGGCTTCATTGCAATCTGAAGAACCTGCCCTAGTGGTATTATTTGAACAGTTTTCACTTCAGTTCTGCACATAAATCCGCCTCCAGGACCCCTTTGTGCTGTTCGGCATGCCTCCCAACAGAAATAAATGGGATTTAGAATTACGCTTCCAACGCTACGCTGGCATGTGTTCGCCCTGTCATTAGTTTACACGTTCTACCCCAATAACTCAAGCAGGGAAGTGGACTCAGCTTGTAGCCAACCACGTGATTTCATTTCGTGAGTGTCCTGTAGCCTACACCTCGTAGTCTACGAACATCTCCTATTCACCTTAAATTCTAGATCGCCCAAAATATCAGCAAATGCCTTTACAAAAACAGTAGGACATAATATTATATAAAAAAAGAATATGCTACAGCTTAATCTGACAGCATCACTATCTTAAATGAATGCATATTCATACCAGGTTCAACCCAACCTGCTGTAATCTCAAACACGTCAGGCTGTGCAGGACCTCACATAACGGCTACCGAAGGAGAACAACAGGTCAAAGTAGTAGTCAAAGACAGGGTACAAAGTCCTTATAATGTCTCTGGTCGGTATAGCCGGTCGCAGTGAGTAGACAGGTGCCTAAAGGTTAGAACACGTTCCTAAGCAGACTTTATAGGCTAATACATGATTATGCAATATTCCATTTCCATTTCAGGACTTTCAATGTTTACGTTTTACTGACGAATCTCGCTGCAAAAGCACGTATTGCCACGTGAATGCCAAGAAGATTCGCTTTTCTATCGTGCAGCTAACCAGAATTCACTATGTGTAGCACAGGGCACCCTAAAACAGCCCGGATTGCTAACTAGCTAGCTACTACAGCATATGATTGTTCCGAAATGTTTACACAGACTTACTTGTGAATTCATTGCGCCATATAAAATCACCCCCAGAAAAAAAATCACAGCCATCTTCATAATTATCAGACTCCAGTGATTACTGTTTAACGTACAGAATATTTTCATCCCAAAGGTGAGATCTGCTGTGTTTAGAGTCTACTAGTCCCATTCTCTTGGTTCCTGTTTTGGTCACGTGGTAATCTCTGAACCAATGGCCAAAGTCAAAGGAGCCTTTTAAAAAGCCTTAGCTGCCATGTTAAAATATCGTTTTAGTTTTTAACAGCGTCACTGTCCACATGTTCAGGCTCAACATTCAAACAAGTTCCCTTCAGACAAGAATTCTAGTGGTGTGTGTTTTTTTGACGCCAACTAATGTTCAAATGGAGCCTGATAGACTATTTGCGAATAATCGAGACAGTAGGCCTGTGTACATATTTTTGTGTAGGCCTATATATAAAATAATACAGAATGTATTATTTCCACATCCTGTATTAAAGTTATATGTAGAGTTAAATTAAAAGATTGAAGCGTATGGGGGATTGCACACTTCTTAACATGTTAAGAGATAATGTAGGCTACATGTATCAATTTCGTAGTAGCCTACTGTACTTCCTTGTTGCAGCCTGATGCATATGTAATACAATACAAATGCAAAACAAATGTAATACAAATTCTAAACTCATATCATGTAACACAACTTCTAAACATCACACAGGCCAATACACAAACAGACGTTAGGCTCCGGAACGGACATTTTAAAAGGAGAATATATTGGCTGTAGTATCGTTGTCGGAGAAGCCAGTATTTCAATTTTGCACTTGTCCTTAATCTCTAATGACATATCATGGTCATATCCGTCCAGTGTGCTGGCTCAAAAAAAAAACTCAGGTATTCATGCACAGTCCTGTCTCTGGAAATTGGAAACAAAGTGGCTCTGACAGAACCATACACTATTACAGGTGGCTCTCTTCCACCTCTTGAGGACATTTATAAAACACGCTGCCTCAGAAAAGCCCACAGTATCCTCAGAGACTCAACACACCCTGGTTACCACCTATTTGAACTGTTGCCCTCAGGGAGACGCTTTAGGACCATCATAGCAAAAACAGACAGGCTGAAAAACAGCTTCTATCCCAGAGCCATCATAGCACTTAACAATGCACAAAACTGACCTGTATTTGTCTCTCTGTTGTGTTATATGTCTTGTGTTTTTATAGTGTAAATATGTATATATATATGTTCAATCTATATTTTTATTGTTTTTGTGTCTGAGAGCTGCTACCTCAATTTCGTTGTACTTGTGCAATGACAAATAAATATATTCTATTCTATTCTATTCTTCAGCAGCACAGAAGGCTGGGGTGTAATTTGATTGGCTGTAAAGATGTCGAACTTTTCGCCAGAATCAAGGACTGTACAAATTATTTTGTATTTCTGTAATCAAAAACATCTTGTCACAGGTGTGACCTCTGTGATTTGACGAATGCGAATGAAATAAGAGGTCACAGAAATGCTGGAAATGATAAACTTTTTGTGTATGCATTTCTAAACCCTGAGCTATAAATCACATACAAATGAACATGAATTTACAAGACCACCAAGTTTATTAGAGACAGGATGATTATTTTCTATTTGTTATGTTCTACTCAATCATGGTTTTGATTCATGAAGTCTATCTATGCCTATGCCAGAACAGGCCAGCTCATGACATATGCAAGGCTAAGGGTTCCATAAACCTTTTCAGGAGGTTTAATCTCTGTGTGCTAGTGCTGGTAGTCTTGATGTTTAAACAGGTATACTATTTTCCCAAAGAGCCAGTTCATCTCACTGTGCATCAGTGGTGGAATGTAACTAAGTACTTTTACTTCGTTACTGTACTTAAGTACATTTTTAGGTATCTGTACTTTACTTAGGTGCTTGCTTGTTTGGAAGTTGAGACCAATCAGGTGGCTCATCTTGCGTAGCAACATTCTTCTGCAGCTCTTGAATGACAGCTGATTCAAAACAAAGAAGACATTGTGACTATAGATGCTACAGATATAAAATATTGGTCATATTAGTTTCACCTCCTATGCATCAATTAAAGCTATACTGCTATATACTGTTGTTAGCTAAATTGATGAAGTACATTTACTGAAAAAAAATTAGAATAATTCATAGACAACAGTGACTTTTTTTGCTGCATATTTCCTAAATTCCTAAATTCCGCAGCTATTCACTGATGGCATCCCCTATTGTGAAGCAAACTGGGCAGTACATGGGAAGGCTGTCAACACAAGACACCACACTGTTGGTGCACCTATCCTAACCTGTTAAGAAGACAGGCTGCAAGTGGTCATCTGAGCACACAGTATGAAATATACAATACACTATGTGTGCTACATGGAATCGAACCAATTACCATTTTCCATTACGCATTCAATTATTCTGTGCTTTATGTTCATTATCCTTACCAGTATTATCACTATTGCGATCCACTGTCATCTTTGGTCATATTTATAATGGTTACACCTCCAGTTTTTATGTCCAACTTAATCCGCCCCTTGAATTTTAAATATTCTCTGATGTTTACAGCCTTATTGTCCCAGTCCACCATCTTGTCTCCATCATGCATCCACAGAATGTTTTCTATCTCTCCTTCAACATGGGGCTGTAATGTCACTTTCCCATTAGTGGCAACATTGATGGTTTTTGAGGATGCACCTGAAAAGAACGGATATTAGAAAATAATTTGGGGTAATGTGCACTTATTATGAAGCCAAGGTTTTATGAGAAATTACTTTTAATGCTATATTTAAACAACAAAAAAACAAAGTACAAGCAAAAATGTCCACAGGCGTAGCTCATTAACCAAAGACGTTTTCTAAGTTTGACCAAAACACAACTTGCAAAAAGACTAGATAGAGAGTGTGCTTATGCGACTGTTTTTGACTGACTCAGGAGATGCAGCCGTATTTATGGCATGTGGTAAATCAGTTGCCTTTATTGGAGATGGCAACTCAAAGCCTAGGGGATATACAGTATAATACAATCACTCAGTATGAATTTAAATAATAAAATATCCATATAAGATCATTTGCTTTGACTGTTAGTGGCTACTCAGTTGTTGAAAGGGTTAACATTAAGCCAAGGGAACTTCTTTAAAGACACAGTCTGTGAGTCTCTCCCTTTCCAGGTGTGTGGGAGAGGCTATGGTGGCCCTCAGGTGCTATATAAAGGTGAAAGGCCCTCTCGTGCCAGTGTTTTGGTTTGCCCCTTCTGGGCTACAGTTGAAACATGATGGCGCAACATGGTGGACTTGCTCCCTATGTAGCTATGAAGGACTCATTCTAAGCTGACGGAAACACACCACTTTGCAGTTACAGGTTATTTCACACGAATGAAAACATAATAATGAATATAATATTCCTTTTCTGCTAATAGATCTCCCTAAGCCCTATATACTGCACTGCTTCAACCCATGTCACACACATATTGCTGCTGTGACCAGTGCCGAACTACACACACGCGTCGTCTCCATGGTGATGATGGCCAGTAATGGCCCCTCCCTCACCTGGCTGGGAGGAGTCAAAAAGGTTAATACCCCACCTCCTGCTCCTGCTCATCTATCAATCAAAGATACAGCTGTGTAACAATAGCAGCAACTGCATTCCATGATATGAACTTATTGACATGATTTGGTCAGTTTGGGTAATATCAGCAGAAGTGTTTTTTAGGGTCAACATTCAAAGTCACACATATGTTTTCCCTCTGTGTGTGTGTGTGTGTGTGTGTGGGTGTGTGTGTGTGTGTGTGTGTGTGTGTGTGTGTGTGTGTGTGTGTGTGTGTGTGTGTGTGTGTGTGTGTGTGTGTGTGTGTGTGTGTGTGTGTGTGTAGGGTCAGCAGTACAAGTGGCTAGACGGCTCCACTTGGGGCTACACTGACTGGATGCCTGGCCATCCCAATCTGCAGAGAGGCAGGGTCGCATGTGTGGACATGTTCAGAATGGGTGAGATATCAGCACTCCTCACCTTTCCATTCATGAACAAAAGCTCATGTACCAATCTACAGAGACCAGTATGTAGTTAGAGTTGGAGCATGTCAATGTGGTAGAACCACAGACCTCACATTAAACTATGCCAAGAAGACCATCTGTAACAGCCTTTTAAAAATCTCATGCTCTCTCTCTCTCTCTCTCTCTCTCTCTCTCTCTCTCTCTAAAATCAGAGAAACTGCATTGAAACCGATATAAATATTGAGTAAATATATCAAAAGACCCTAAAAAAAAAAAGATTAAAAAGGTAGTGTAGCCAATATCATGAACTGCCGTACAACATTTATGAGAGAAAATATAGCTGCTTGTTGTCACATCATTGACACTGACACTCCAACTGCAGCAGTAGAATTTCTTCGGACTGATGAAGATGCTTGGTAAGATGGACTTCTTTAGTGATCATCTAGCAATGCTACTAATCATATGCAGGTTTTTAAGGACACATATCACACATGCTACATGTCATAAAATGAAAGAGCTGTTTCACAGCAGATTGTCTCTGTGAGCCATAAAGACTCATAAACAGGCCAGTTCTTCTGTAGTGAACATGAAGAAGTGTCTGGCTAGTTAAGTGAATGATATTCCTGACCATGAGGTTTCAGTAAACATGATCACCTTTTCTGTCCGCAGTTTTGGTTTAGTTTGCCTTTTTTTTCGTACAGGGGGGCCCTGCGCAGTAACACATATCTAAAAGCCAAGAATTAAGATATTGCCCCATGCATCATCAAGATACATACAGTATGTGCAAATAGGATTGCAGAAAAAGACAACGAAATACACAATCAGGTTATAAAATAAAATGATTTTACATTTTATTTGATTTGATACCTTAAGCTTAGGGGTTGTCTGAAGATTCTTTCAGTTCTTCTGCAAGCATTTTGACTTGGGTCTGGGGTCCTATTGGGGTGTCTATAGAGAGGTGACTTGTGTCAAGTGTATCACTTTGTGAATGAACTTGTGTGCCAGCAGATTGTGTAATCACTGGATCATCAGTCTTTCGCTCTCATTTTTGTAGTGTTTGGGTTTATCCTGCTTCTGGGTTCAAGTGATCTTTGGAGAGCGGTTCAGCTTCACCCTCAGGCTTTTAGGCAGATACTGATTCTTTAGTGTTTTCACCAGGACTCTGTTCATCATTTGGCTGAGCTGGGGGGAAGCTGGCTTCATCAGTGGGATCAGTGTCAGTATTTGAGCATGTCACAGATGCTGAATTACTTTTACATTCAGTCATTGATATTTCAGCTTAATCCTCACTTGTAGGTTTGTCAACAGTAGTGTTGGAAGAATTAGCATATGCGTTTTGTTTCTTCAGGAAATGTTGAATCTTCATTCACTTTTGAAGTGTGTATCGTCAACCTGCATTCCCTCTTCCTGCCCTCCATGTGGTAATGTGTTGATGATGTCATCATTCCTGATGCTTCCTGCTGATCCAGAGAGTGACGGGTCGGCGGTTTGGTTCTGTTCCTCTGTTACTGTGTTTGTTCCTCTCTCATATTCACAGGTCCCCTCCATATTCATGTTACCTGAACACTTATTTGCATCTCTAACAGCATCAGTGTATCTGGACTGTCTGGGAGATCCAGAGGAGGAATCGGCATGTGGGCATGTTACAACTGTTGGGGAAGGCTTAGCACTCTCATCAGACCTTGGTGCAGAGTCTAATTGCGTAAAGGGGCCCGGGTCATTCTTGATCAAATTACAAGCTTTTGGGTTCATTGTAATACTGGTATCAAATATATTTAGCAGGACTCCTCTTAAATAACTCTTTACAGCTGTGGGATTGTTGTTCACTTCTTCATGCTGCTTCATTCCATCATGAACAGCAGGTTCATCCTGAACTGAATTTGTTGATTGTCCATCTAAACTCCCCCCTTCCCCTATTCTCTCTTTCTGCCCTTCTTGTGTCGGTATATTGGTGACGTCATCATTGCTGAGCCTTACAGTGGTATCCATTTTGTCCTCTTGAACATCACCTGTAACTCTATCCTCAGCGTCTGAAGACCCGTCACAGGTATTTGTTGCTGCTGTGTGAGTAGCTTGACTGCCTGTTATAATTGATTTTCCACTTGAATTGTCTCCTACATTCACACTCTCCTCTAGCCTTTTACCTGTAGGTTCAATTGAGTTTAAGGATTGGTCACAGGTATTTTGTGTTACTGCACAAGATGAAGCTTGATGTTTTCCAGTGAGCAATAGTACACTCTCTTCCTTCTTTTGGTTGGTTATAATCTTTCCATCCGTCTCATGTTTGATCTCATTTCCAGTGTGTCTCTGCCCTGTTATTCAGAAATAAATACATTACTTTGATGTATTTAGATTAATCTTCAGTCTACATATTTAATCATATATAATAGTTTGTGTTTGTAGAGAGTTACCTCTTGAGTTGATCTTGTAGCAGTAATAGACCAACCCAGCAGCAGCACCAATGACTCCAATAACAGCAACAGCACACACTACACCTAGGATGAGCTGATGATCTCCTGCATTTACAACAGAATGACTGTTATTGATATATCTGCTGTGAATGGTGAGGTGTTTTAGTTTAAAGTTCCACGTGGCCATGTAACATGCAATAGCCTGTACAATGTGGAACTAACAGCAATACCATCACACTTCCATAAGAGGATTGTAGATAGTTATATCATGAAATGGAAATAATCACCTGAGGTAAAGCAGCCACTGGCATGGTAGGTCACACTGCTGTGACTAACTGGGTTGTTCACCACACAGGTGTAGACTGAGTCCTGGTTCTCCTTACTGATCTGTGGTCCAGTCTGGCCCCTCATCTCTGCAGTCTTTAGTCCAGGCCCAAACCAGCTGTAGTCCAGTGAGTCACCCTCTGCCTCACAGTGAAGTGTTGCATTGCTTGGGCAGGTGACCTTTGCTTTGGTGACATGGTCTACAAGAAACACATGAAATGATACAAAAGGAATATAAAACATTATGACTTGGAAGAGAGGGTATTTAATAAGGGGGGGGGGGGGGGGGGTTTTGGTGTGATCTAACATCTCACTGTGATAGATGGTACAGGATATAGAAGTGAATGATTGAGTACAGTGTAATTATAGAAAATGCATAACTCACACTAAGAATCTTGGTGAATATATTGAATTCATCTTCCTGGTTATAGGAATTATTTGCATAACTGCTTGGATTGTTTGTGAGTCATAAACGTTCATCAAACTGAGCCTGAATATTATGTAATTTAACATCACATACACATACACAAGTAAAGGTATTTTTGTCGTCTTGAAAGGAAACTTTGGGATATTTCAACCTGGGCCCTTTTTTAGATATGTTTGGATCTAAACTTTTACTAAGGACCATTAACAATCTAAATAGGTCCAGTATTGAATTAGAACGCTAATAATGTTATTATAAGTGTCTGACAACATGGAAAGGATCCATACAGATATACGTAGATCTGTGTCTGTTTACCTCAATAACTGTAAAGAGTCTGTAGAGAATGTTCCCCTTTCAGAATGTGTCATTAGGTGAATAAAGCTTGTTTTGCTTACCAGTTACTTCAACTCTGTGCTTTCTGCTGATGATCCTTCCTTGTATTATCACTACAGCCTCATACAATCCACTGTCATCTTTGGTCAGACGAATAAAGGTTACATCCCCAGTTTTTACATCCAACTTAATCCGCCCTTTGAATTTTAAATATTCTCTGACGTTTACAGCCTTATTGTCCCAGTCCACCATCTTGTCCCCATCATGCATCCACACAATGTTTTCTATCTCTCCTTCAACATGGGGCTGTAATGTCACTTTTCCATTTGTGGCAACATTGATGGTTTTTGAGGATGCACCTGGGGAAAAAAAAGGATATTAGAAATCATTTAGGGGTCAAAGATGCACTTATTATGAAGGCAATGTTTGATGAGAAATTACTGTTTCATATTATTGTTAAACAAACAAAAACAAGCAAAAATGTCCACAGGGGAATATCATTAGCCAATCACATTTTCCAGTTTTAACTAAAACACAACATGCAAAAAGACTACATAGAGAGTGTGCTGATTAGACAGTTTTTGATCGACATGTGGTCTTTTTGACTTGACCTTTATTGGAGATGGACAGCACAAAGCCTATGAGATATACAGTATAATACAATCACTCAGTATTAATTTAAATCAGGGGTTCTCAAACTTTTGCAAGCTGGGCCCCCCCAAAGCTGGTTAGGGGTAGTTGGGGCCCCCCCAGCGCGCGGCCCGCCGCCACCACCCTCAACTACACCACCATATATAGATAGATAGATAGATAGATAGCATATTGTTATTGATAGGCCTGACATGTCAAGGTTAGGCTATTGTTAGGCCCATACAGACAATTATTATAACTATTTATTATTATTATTATTATTATTATTGTTATTATTATCATCAGTAATAGTAGGCCTATTAGTAGGCTATTCATTATTATCACCATCATTATGTTATTATTATTATAATTAATGATTATCGACCAATTATTATTATTGTATTATTATCATAATAATAATTAGTGTTATTATTGCTATCATTTGGATACTGTTATTATTATGGGCCTCTTGTGATCTTTACAAAAAAAATCCTACAGGTCTGTCAATGTGAGACATGAGCCTGCTTTGCACTGCAAAGGTTCTCAAATCTTGGGGCAATGTTTGACAAACATATCCTCAGGTCATCCTCGATCTGTGCGCGGTTGTGGTATTTAGTTTTGAGCGCAGTCAGTCTTGAAAAGCCTGCCTGGCACAAATATGTCGACGCGAAAAGGAGGAGCATTTTTAAGGCTATGTCGCAAAGCTGATCATTGCTATCCAGAATGACGAAATAGGGGAGATGCTTAAGTCTACTGTCACTCTTCAGCTGCTCTTTCATGTCTATTGACAGCTCGTCTGCTGAGCAGAGAAATGGATCCCGAACTTAGGCGAATGAACGGTAGTCCTCTTTGAAATAGGACCCAAACTGATTTCTGATATTCGGCGTGATACAATGTCATTTGACATAGGTATTGCGCTGAGTTTAGCTCCTATTCTACACGTCTTGCACGGCCGGCAAAATCAGTGTTTCAGCAATTGTATGGGGTTGGCCAAGCTTAGCAATTCTATGAGCAACTACATAAGATGCCTCCAGACATTGCTTGGAGATGGTGGTTCGTTGTTGCTGGAGGCCATCACGTTCATGTTTAAAGAAGTCCACAGGCTTCTCTTTCTGACTTTTACGAATCAGAAACGTGTCCATAGTTGTGTTTGTTTGCTGATACAGTGTGTGTCAAGTTAATAAAGTTCTAATTTCAACGTCGTGTTCTTGTATGTGTGGTTGTGAACGACACGAATAATGGATAAGGATAAGGCTGTGATAGGCAATGATTCCTAACAAAACTAACTGTACACAATGTAGACAGGGACAGCACAAAATAGTATTCAAGTGCTGGTGTTTTATTTGTTGCAACACGGTGGATGATACAAAAATGTAAAGGTAGGTGTTAAGGAGAAAAGGGCTAGCTGCAGTTGGAAGAAGGTAGCTAGCTAGGCTAGCTATCGGGGCTACGAGCTTTTTCAAAAGACTGTGGAGCAAATTACTCCTTAGAATAGGCTACGAATAGACCTACTGCAAGCGCAGTAAGGTATTACTAAGGAAGGAGTGAGTCTTTAAAAAGACTGTTTATAAAGCAATGAATATCTGAATGATACAGGAAACAAGAGAAATTGAACAAACTCTGCAGAGTGTCGTCTCAGGGTGAGCGCTTACCAATGCCTGCGTTTTTTTTTTAATACTCGGAAACTTAGGTGCAACTCGCGTTCAAATGATACAACTCCGTTTTGATTGGTGGATCAGGAGCAAAACCGTATTTGATTTGTTTGGGTCAGTCCAGCCCCTTGCATTTCGCCACTGAGGGAGCTTTCACTAACCAGTGACAGGTCGGCGGTAGTTTTTTTTTTTTCTCCGTCTGTGACATCGCGCCCCCCCTGGAGAGTGTTCGCGCCCCCCCACTTTGAGAACCACTGATTTAAATCATAAAACAGCCATATAAGATAATTTGCTTTGACTGCTAGTGGCGACTCAGTTGTTGAAAGGGTTAACATTAAGCCAAGGCAACTTCTTTAAAAACACAGTCTGTGATTCTTCCCCTTTCCAAGTGTGTAGGAGAGGCTGCAGTGGCCAGAATTGGAAACCCAAAACACTGGCACTAAAGAAGGCTTTTCACCTTTTTATGGCACCTGATGGCCACCATAGCCTCTCCTACACACTTGGAAAGGGAGAGAAAGTTATGCATTGCACGGGAGCCAGCATTTTGGTTTGCCCGCTCTGGGCTACAGTTGAAACATGATGGCGCAACATGGCGGACTTGCTCCCTATGTAGCTATGAAGGACTCATTCTAAGCTGACGGAAACACACCACTTTGCAGTTACAGGTTATTTCACACTAATGAAAACATAATAATGAATACTATATTCTTTTTCTGCTAATATATCAGCGTAAACCCTATATACCGCACTGCTTCATCCCATGTGACACTTTTATGTGACCTACAGTATGTTGTAAAGGCAAATTTACCAGCAGACCCATCATGTGTTTTGCTCGGCCTGGGGACAAAGTCCCCCCCCCCCCCCAATCCTTTTTCCATTTTGCACACTACAGAATAACTCTCCTCTCCGACACAACTATTTAATCATAAACCGTTTCATTATAATTCAGAAAGCTGTTTGTTGAGGATTGAATAAAAACATCCACAAGTGATTGAAATTATTCTGGGATGTATCAGGTCAGCCAGTTCGGTTCGACAGGACCAAGGGCATATATGTGAGTCCACAAACATAAAATCAGGATTCTCAACATTCATGAACATAAGGCTATGCACTAAGCTTACTAATAGCCTGTAAGATTACATTTAGTTAACATATCAAGCATAGAGCTTACCGTAAAACAGACTGAAGATAATGCAGAAAATGGTCCTCATCTGGAGGTGTTAGACACTCAGATGGAGAGACAAGGTGAAGTTCAGTAGAGATTTGTTCAAGTCAAAGAGTCTTTACTTGAGTAAAGTATCCAAAAACAGGGCAAAAAAAAACCTCAGAAAACCTCCAGGCAAGGAAACTCAGTCTAGGCAGTTAAACAGTTCCAACAAAAGGTATCCAAAAACAGGTAACAAAGATCTTAGAGAAAAACAAAGTTAAACTCACGCCAAGTCATCACAGGGTGTCAAATCAAGACTGAGCAGACACAGAAAATCAGGAGGCTCATATAAGCAGGCAAACAAGGCTCAGGTGAACATAATGACACAATAAAGACAAGACTCAAACATGTGACTGGCAAGCAAACGGGAACACTGAGGGGTATTGCAGTCCCAGAATCCTGACAATTTTGTAGTTGGCCTTGCCACACCATCCAAGTTAATGTTGGATTGCTTCCTAGAGACATAGATTCTTGCATGCATAATTAACCATTTCCCTTTCATAACTTGGCACTGTAATCACACGGATTCATCGGCCTTCACATAGCCACACACGCGAAGGGAACACTTGAACTTTGCTCTTCACATAGGCCGTCCTTTGTTCACATTTATGTTCACGAACGAGCACAGACATGCACGCAGAACTACGGTGATCGAATAAAACACACACAGAGATTCTTTCTGGCGTGCACCCGACAGCGCATACTCGATCACACCAGCTCACACACACACACACACACACACACTCTCTCACACACACACACACACACCTCCTTTAATTCATTATCTAGATACATTTATTTAGATTACATATTGTGTTTTATTTCTGATTGTGTTTATAAATGGTTTGATTATATATATACGCTGGTCTATTTGATGTTACACAAGAATGAATGCTGCCAACCTCTTCTATTCAAAACTCCAAAGATCTTCAACCTTACTATTGATAAACTAACTTTGGTTGTAGTTATTAATTGAATTATTATTATATAATTGATAGTTACATTTTTATTTTTAACAAGACTGATATATTTGACTGATTTGTGGTTGATCCTTATTTTGACTACTGTGGATAACACAACACTTTGTGTGGCAACCCCCTATGTGTTCAACTTAATTGATCTGCGGTTGTGTTAAATGGTTGATGCCTGTCCAATCGGGTGAGATTACCAACATATTGGCGCTATTGTCAGTATAGTACCAATGTTGTCTGGCCCTCGTGAAGACAGTATTGCTATTTAGCACAATTGCACCCACATTTACTCAGCGCCCGCTCACAAGGTAAGGTACTGTAGGAATGCTAGTATGTTAATAGGTCATTTTATGTGGTGGTAGGTAAGTTAGTTTAAAGTTAAAGGAATGAATCATCATCATCATCATCATTGTTTATTCAGGGAGAAATTGACTGAGCACAGGGCTCTTTTGCAGCAATGCCCTGATTGAGGCCACATAGTACAGAAGAACAATACATAAACAAACCACAACAAAACGAAACAGACAAAATACATTAAAAAAAAAAAACACACCAAACAACTCAGAAATTAAGCATAAAAAATAAATAAATAAAATAACATAAAGTAAAAAAAATTAAATCAGAGAATCATTCAAAACAACAGCATTGAGGCACATCCTTATTATCTAAAAGGCTCTTAAATTGGTTGACAGACAAATACTTGGTTAATTTCAACTCCACTTGAATAGTGTTCCATTTATGGGAAGCAAAGAACTTAAAAGCTATTTTACCTATATTAGTTTTTGTAAGGGGGATTTCAAGGGAGATGAGGCTCTGTGACCGTATATTATGACAGATGGATTTTAATTTTAAAAGTGACATGAGATAATTAGGCAGTTTTCCCACTAAGGCTTTATAAACAAATAAAAGACAGTGTTTTTCCCTCCTGTCTGCTAGAGGGGACCAACCAACATTCTTGTATAAGTTACAGTGGTGGGTCCTGAAAGCGTCTCCTGTAACAAAGCGAATAGCACTATGGTAAACAGAGTCCAGGAGTTTTAAGGTAGAGGGTGCAGCATACATGTAAACAATGTCACCATAGTCAAGAACTGACAAAATTGTTGATTGCACTATTTCCATTCGGTTTTCAAAAGTAAAACAAGATCTTATCTATAAAGAGCACCCAGTTTAATTTTAACCTTCTTAGCTAGGTCAAGAACATGTGATTTAAATGACAGCCTATCATCTAGCCAGATACCTAGGTATTTATAGCAAGGAACTTGCTCAATATTAGTCCCAGAACGGGTGCATATCCTATGGGTGGAGGGGACATTATTTCTACCATTGGAGAAAATCATGAATTTAGTCTTAGACTCATTCAGCATCAATTTGAGGGACTTTAGGGAATCCTGTACACAATCAAAAGCATGTTTGAAGGTTTGAAACTGCTTGATCTATAGAGGGCGCTGAGGCATACAAAATTGTATCATCGGCATAAAAATGGACTTTGCAATGTTCTAGATGGTCACAGATATTATTAATGTAAAGTGAGAACAATACCGGGCCTAAAATAGAGCCCTGAGGGACACCAGAATTAATTACTAGGGCCTCAGATGTAAGGCCTGCAACATCTATACATTGTGTTCTACCCGTGAAGTAGTTTTTGAACCATCTGAGGGAGACATTATCAAATCCCAGGGAGTTCAGTTTGCCAAAAAGTATCTCATGGTTTACTGTATCAAAAGCTTTCGACAGGTCAATAAATAAAGCGGCACAACATTGTTTCTTGTCTACAGCAGAGGCTATGTCATTTACCACAAGGGTTGTTGCAGTAATGGTACTGTGGCCAGCTCTGAAACCTGATTGAAAGGGGCATAAAATTGAGTTTAAAGATAGAAAAGAGCTAATTTGCTCATCAACATTTTGGCTAGGCATGGGAGCTTGGAGATCGGCCTATAATTGTTCATTTCATTTGGGTCTCCCCCTTTATGAAGGGGCACCACTAATGCAGATTTCCAGATGCTAGGAATGTAGCCAGAAAAAAGTGATAGATTAAAAATGTGGGTCAGGGGTCTGGCTATAATGGGGGCAGCAAGCTTCAAGAGACGTGGGTCTAACTGGTCTGCACCCACTGAGCTCTTCATACATTTAGAATTACGAAGAGCAGAGAGGACTTCATGCTGTTGTATTGGTCTAAAGAGAAGGATGTGGTTGGGTCAGTTCCCAGTGACCTGGCATCAACAGTGAAGTTATCTAGCACTCCATCCGGTACATCAGGGAAATTAGAAAGGTCAAACAAAGTGCCGCATTTGGATAAAATGATTATTGAAAGCATTACAAACTTCCTTAGGATCATTAATTGCTTTATCTTCCAGCATGATCTGCTGGGGTAGTGTAGGTGGGGAAACCCCTTTAAGAGACTTAACTGTTTTCCAGAATTTTGTTGGATTACTACCACAAGCAGACAAATGATTCACAAAGTATTTGGATTTGGCCATTTTTACCAGATGTGTGCATTTGTTACGAAGGTGTCTAAAAGATTGCCAAGCTGCAGCAGAGCCAGTGGATCTTGCTAATGCCCAGGCCTTATTTCTATTAGTAGTGGCCTCACTTATATCATGAGTAAACCAGGGATTAAAACGATTTTTTATCCTACATTTCTTAAAAGGTGCATGTTTGTCAGTGACAGCATGAAAAACCGACAGGAAATGACTCAAGGCAACACCTACGTCCGGAATAAGCTCTATAGAGGTAGGATTGCTGGATAGCAAGTCAAATAAAAATGCCTGATCGTCAAGATTTTTGAGGGACCTTTTATAAACAATTAAAGGGGCAGCACCCTTTCTCCGTCCATCCCTGATGCAGCCCACTGGACAGTGATCACTAAAATCCAAGGGAAACACACAGGTGTGCAGGTAGTGCTGTGGCCTATTAGTAAGAATGAGATCTAACAGAGATGAGTTACTTGGGATTTTCATATTTGGGCGGGTGGATTCAGTAACCAATTGGGTAAGATTTTACTCTAAGCACAGGTCTTGAAATTCATTGGCTACAGGTGAGAACCAATGGTATTACTTGAAATAAGGGGATGGACTTATTTGGCATACGGGAATTAAGGGGTGGGTCATTGGATACATTTTAAGCTTTCTGATTGGAAGGAGTTGGATGAGAGGTCAGAGGTTTCATTGGTCAAAGGGTCAGCCAGTTAGGGCTGTAGTGGGAGTGGCAGATAAAGTTTTAAATACGGTGGCGCAAGTTTATTCTGGTAGAACGCTCCGGAGACTTCTCTTAGTTGTGGTTTAAACTCTGCAATAAATCCGTGCTGAAAAATTCTAAATCTGCTGTTCGACTTCTCTGTTTCATCACCGCGTGGTGAATTTGCTTGGACGCGACAGTACCTACATTATTCTGGTGCCCATGTGAGGCTGATACCCGTTGTACCTACACTGCTATGTTGGGCTGGTAAATGTTATCCTGTGACGTGTGTACGTCACACTGATCATGGGGTAACGGTGTTCTTTCTCCACCTGCAGTCTACGTCCCTCCCTCCAGAGATGGCTTCAGGCAGGGCACTGAGAACTCCCACTCCACCCTGGTGGACTCATGGACAGCCTGCCTCTGAGATGCAGAGGGGACACATCACAGGTAAGGGGATCAGATTGAAACAACATAACCATTTACTTTGGTTTCTAAACCACTGACATTGACTGAATCCTGCTCTTTAGATTATCAGTAACTGACTTCCTACAATTGCCATATCCATAACAGATGCGTATGTAATGCACTAAAGAGACAAGCCAACTATTAAACCCATTCCACTCTTCTTTGGTTGTAGCCACTATCCTCTTGTCTTGGACGGGTTCAAGCATGGCATTGAATATTCCCGGGTTTAAAAAAAGAAAAAGACAGACAGAATTCAATTCAGAATCAGAATCAGAATCAGAATCAGGTTTTATTGGCCAAGTAAGTTTGCACAAACAAGGAATTTGACTTGGTAAAGTGACTCTCAGTGTGTTTACACAAAATATAAATAATATACGCCGTTTGGTTTGACAAAGTTTTGTGTGAGGATGACGCCGTTTGGTTTGACAAAGTTTTGTGTGAGGATGACGCCGTTTGGTTTGACAACGTTTTGTGTGAGGATGACGGCGTTTGGTTTGACAAAGTTTTGTGTGAGGATGACGGCGTTTGGTTTGACAAAGTTTTGTGTGAGGATGACAGAGGTTTTTCTGAGACTGAAGCCGTTTCGCCTGAGTCTGACTACTTTTGGTCCGAGACGACGCCTTTTCGTTTGAGTCTGACACTTGAGTCTGAGATCTGAGGATGTCCTAATATAAACACCGTACTCCAGACACTGCTTGGAGACAGTGCTATGCTTGGACATGGTGGTTCGTTGTTGCTGGAGCCATCTCGTTTATGTTTAAAGAAGTCCACAGGCTTCTCTTTCTGACTTTTGCGAATCAGAAACTTGTCCATAGTTATGTTTGTTTGCTAATACAGTGTGTGTGAAGTTAATAAAGTTCTAATTTCAACGTTGTGTTCTTGTGATGTGTGGTTGTGAATGACTTGCACCACGAAATAATGGATAAGGCTGTGCTAGGCAATGATTCCTAACAAAACGAACTGCTACACAATGTAGACACGGACAGCACAAAATAGTATTCAAGTGCTGGTGTTTTATTGTTTGCAACACGGTGGATGATCAAAAAATGTAAAGGTAGGTGTCAAGGAGAAAAGGGCTAGCTGCAGTTGGAAGAAGGTAGCTAGCTAGGCTAGCTCTTGGGGCTACGAGCTTTTTCAAAAGACTGTGGAGCAAATTACTCCTTAGAATAGGCTACGAATAGACCTACTGCAAGTGCAGTAAGGTATTACTAAGGAAGGAGTGAGTCTTTAAAAAGACTGTTTAAAAAGCAATGAATATCTGAATGATAGAGGAAACAAGAGAAATTGAACAAACTCTGCAGAGTGTTGTCTCAGGGTGAGCGCTTACCATGCCTGCGGTTTTTTTTTATACTCGGAAGCTTGGGTGCAACTTGCGTTCAAATGATAAGACTCCGTTTTGATTGGTGGATCAGGAGCAAAACAGTATTTGATTTGTTTGGGTCAGTCCAGCCCCCCTAACCCTATCTTTCCCTTTCCCTTTCCCTTTCCCTAACCCAGACCACCAACATCATGTCAGACCTGACAACTGCAGTGGAGTGGACAAGGCGCCATATGACTCGGTTCCAGGGACGTGTCTCCTTTCCCACAATTGTTTATATGACAGAGGTGGAAAAAGAGGATGCACTGCGCACGCTGAGAACCACCGATGACCTGGAGGCTAAAGACCCCTTCTTGTTCATATTCACACAACAAGCGGACATGGAGGTGTTTCTCCAAGATTGTGCGGATCAACAGGACCTCGAAGTTCATGCTATGTTCGATGGTGAACTGTAGTGCCTCTGTTACTCTTAAGTTCTATTTTAAAATGTTATGCATTTCTGTGCATCAATGTTTCTTGTTTTGATGTACCTTTGTTTACTCTATAAAAACTGCCATATGTTTGTGTGCCATGGTTGGTCGGTGTGTGTGTAATACGTTGTTTTTTTGATAAAGCACTATTTTTTTTTATTGTTTCGTCCTGATTAAATGTTCTTATGATAAAAAGTGATTTGTGGTTTTGTTTATGTAGAGCACAGTCTTATTGATTGACACTTTTACACACAGTCCAGTAACAATATAGGCTAAATCACAATCTGGAGAAAATCACAGAAAAGATGGTAAGCACTGAGGCAAAGATCTGATTGTGGTGTCAAATATTTAGCTTTTCATAAAATAAATAAATACAGTTTTCGACGCACAGTCGGCATCGAGAATATTTTTTGCCTTTAATACCACACACTGGAGTGGAGTTAACATACCCGTATTGTAATTATGCCGGATTGCTCTGTTGTATTATAAATACAAAGGCTGAAATTATCTTTACCACGGTAAAAGCAATAGCCTATTTGACTTTAAAAGGAGCTTGTTATCGTTCATCAAACTATAACGTTATACGTACTGAAACTTTAATATTCAACACACGGTAGGTCTACCACAACATTTATTAGCTTGTAGCTAAATAGCAGTTTAACTACGAACTTTAATTTAATCCTGTTTAATTTAATCATTTAATTTTAACACTTCTCGCTCGGTATTCGTTCGTGCAATTGGATGTCAACGGTCGATGATGCTGATTGGCGGCTCACTGCCTTGTCCCGCCTCCTGCCATTGGCCTGTACTTTTTGCCGGCACAGGCTGTCGATGATGGTAGTCCTTTGGGGGATAGTAGTCCCTCACATTGCGCATGCGTCATTTTGCGACACTGTCGACAGCGAAGCCGCGCATGCGTCACAACGACAGATCCGTTTTCAATCATGGAGAAAAGCGACGAAAGCCAGTTTTTTGAAAACTTGACCATTTATTTAAAAACAAAGAAGATGTTGTCACAGTGGACAAAACAGATGAGGTGGAGGATCAAAAAGTCTCTCCCCAGTTTCGTTTCATCTGTTGACGTAGAGCCTTATGCTGTTAGCCGTTTACAATTAAATATACCCACATTATGCGTTAAGACAAGCCCCATATGTTTATGTTGACGTTTAAACCGTTTACAACATTATTAAATATTACGTTAAATAAACCTACATTATGCGTTAAGACAAGCCAGATATGTTGATGTTGATGTTGAGCCTTATGCTGTAAACCGTTTTGTTGTCTGAGCATGCGCGATTATGTTGAGCCTTATGCCATAAACCGTTTGTGTCTGAGCATGCGCAATGTGAGGGACTACTATCCCTTGTCGGTAGGGAAAACGTATGGCTAAGGAATGTGTATTAAAACCGGATGTCGTCACTTTAATCCGGTCTCTGGTTGGATAAAACTTTTCAACAGAAATGGACAAGGACCTTTGATTTATTCTTTAGGAACCATGCCGATGCCTGACTTTTAATGTTGTGTGACGTTGTTGAAGTTCAAGTTCAACATGAATAGCGATTGAATTATCCTTGTGTCGTGTAATCGCTAGCGGTAAATAAACGTTAATAACTTGAATGACTGATTAAGGATATATGTTACACATCACAAACACATGTAATCGATGGGTTTTGGGGGAAATGAGGTAATTGGTTAGCTTAAATTGCAGTATCTTAGGCGAGCTAATTGACCTGGCTAGCTATAGCGGAATTAACAGTGCTAGCTTTGTGTTTGGTCATATAGCTTCGTAAAAGTTCGGTTAACAAGTCACTTGTGTGTTTAGTTGTATGACTTCGTAAAAGTTCGGTTAACAAGTCAATTGAGCATTAAGCCACCTGACTATAATGGGTCTATTCATATCAGCATGCTAACGTTAGACTTATTAGCAGCGAGGCTAGCTAGCTACTATGTGTTCCAATGGATTGTTGGTCTAAGCGTTAGCTTCAGTTAAGTCCTACAATAGGACAATACTCTGCAACATTCGTGTACCACATGGACAACTAACCGAGTCAATGTAGACATAGGTTAACAAGTCACTTGTGTGTTTAGTTGTATGACTTCGTAAAAGTTCGGTTAACAAGTCAATTGAGCATTAAGCCACCTGACTATAAATGGGTCTATTCATATCAGCATGCTAACCTTAGACTTATTAGCAGCGAGGCTAGCTAGCTACTATGTGTTCCAATGGATTGTTGGTCTAAGCGTTAGCTTCAGTTAAGACCTACGTGTACCACATGAACAACTAAACGAGTCAATGTAGACATATAAAAAGTTGTGTAGATAGCTTTATTCACATAAGCCGTATAACTTCACAAAAATAATAATAATTTAAAGAAAACCGATCGTTTGCATGTCAGGCGATCAACACAACCTCAACTAAAAAGTAAAGGTCCTTGTCCATTTCTGTTGAAAAGTTTTATCCAACCAGAGACCGGATTAAGTGACGACATCCGGTTTTATACACATTCCTTAGCCATACGTTTTCCCTACCGACAAGGCAACACTAGTTTATTTGTGTTCATACAAAATGGTAATTCAGTGCTTTACAAATGAGATGATGAATGAATATAGAAATGCTTTAAATATAAAAACAAAATCAGAGAAACTGCATTGAAACCGATATAAATATTGAGTAAATATATCAAAAGACCCTAAAAAAAAAAAAATAAAAAGGTAGTGTAGCCAATATCATGAACTGCCGTACAACATTTATGAGAGAAAATATAGCTGCTTGTTGTCACATCATTGACACTGACACTCCAACTGCAGCAGTAGAATTTATTTGTGACTGATGAAGATGCTTGGTAAGATGGACTTCTTTAGTGATCATCTAGCAAGGCTACTAAACATATGCAGGTTTTTAAGGACACATATCACACATGCTACATGTCATAAAATGAAAGAGCTGTTTCACAGCAGATTGTCTCTGTGAGCCATAAAGAATCATAAACAGGCCAGTTCTTCTGTAGTGAACATGAAGAAGTGTGTGGCTAGTTAAGTGAATGATATCCTGACCATGAGGTTTCAGTACAATGATCACCTTTTCTGTCCGCAGTTTTTGTTTAGTTTGCCTTTTTTTTTCTTACAGGGGGGCCCTGCGCAGTAACACATATCTAAAAGCCAAGAATTAAGATATTGCCCCATGCATCATCCAGATACATACAGTATGTGCAAATAGGATTGCAGAAAAAGACAACGAAATACAATCAGGTTATAAAATAAAATAATTTTAGATTTATTTGATTTGATACCTTAAGCTTAAGGGTTGCCTGAAGGTTCTTTCAGTTTTTACAAGCATTTTGACTTGGTCTTGGGTCCTATTGGGGTGTCTATAGAGAGGTGACTTGTGTCAAGTGTATCACTTTGTGAATGAACTTGTGTGCCGCAGATTGTGTAATCACTGGATCATCAGTCTTTCGCTCTCATTTTTGTAGTTTGGGTTTTCCTCTGCTTCTGGGTTCAAGTATCTTTGGAGAGCGTTCAGCTTCACCATCAGGCTTTTAGTCAGATACTGATTCTTTAGTGTTTTCACCAGGACTCTGTTCATCATTTGGCTGAGCTGGGGGGAAGCTGGCTTCTTCAGTGGGATCAGTGTCAGTATTTGAGCACTTCACAGATGCTGAATTACTTTTACCTTCAGTCATTGATATTTCAGCTTAATCCTCACTTGTAGGTTTGTCTACAGTAGTGTTGGAAGAATTAGCATATGCGTTTGGTTCTTCAGGAAATGTTGGATCTTCATTCACTTTTGAAGTGTGCTGAACTATCGTCAACCTGGATTCCCTCTTCCTGCCCTCCATGTGGTAATGTGTTGATGATGTCATCATTCCTGATGCTTCCTGCTGATCCAGAGAGTGACGGGTCGGCGGTTTGGTTCTGTTCCTCTGTTACTGTGTTTGTTCCTCTCTCATATTCACAGGTCCCCTCCATATTCATGTTACCTGAACACTTATTTGCATCTCTAACAGCATCAGTGTATCTGGACTGTCTGGGAGATCCAGAGGAGGAATCGGCATGTGGGCATGTTACAACTGTTGGGGAAGGCTCAGCACTCTCATCAGACCTTGGTGCAGAGTCTAATTGCTTAAAGGGGCCCGGGTCATTCTTGATCAAATTACAAGCTGGTAGGTTCATTGTAATACTTGGATCAAATACTTTTAGCAGGACTCCTCTTAAAAACCTATTTACAGCTGTGGGAATGCTGTTCACTTCTTCATGCTGTTTCATTCCATCATGAACAGCAGGTTCATCCTGAACTGAATTTGTTGATTGTCCATCTAAACTCCCCCCGTCCCCTATTCTCTCTTTCTGCCCTTCTTGTGTCGGTATATTGGTGACGTCATCATTGCTGAGCCTTACAGTGGTATCCATTTTGTCATCTTGAACATCACCTGTAACTCTATCCTCAGCGTCTGAAGACCCGTCACAGGTATTTGTTGCTGCTGTGTGAGTAGCTTGACTGCCTGTTATAATTGATTTTCCACTTGAATTGTCTCCTACATTCACACTCTCCTCTAGCCTTTTACCTGTAGGTTCAATTGAGTTTAAGGATTGATTACAGGTATTTTGTGTAACTGCACAAGATGAAGCTTGATGTTTTCCAGTGAGCAATACTACACTCTCTTCCTTCTTTTGGTTGGGTATAATCTTTCCATCCGTCTCATGTTTGATCTCATTTCCAGTGTGTTTCTGCCCTGTTATTCAGAAATAAATACATTACTTTGATACATTTAGATTAATCTTCAGTCTACATATTTAATCATATATAATAGTTTGTGTTTGTAGGGAGTTACCTCTTGAGTTGATCTTGTAGCAGTAATAGCCCAACCCAGCAGCAGCACCAATAACTCCAATAACAGCAACAGCACACACTACACCTAGGATGAGCTGGTGATCTCCTGCGTCTACAACAGAATGACTGTTATTGATATATCTGCTGTGAATGGTGAGGTGTTTTAGTTTAAAGTTCCATGTGGCCATCTAACATGTAATAGCCTGTACAATGTGGAACTAACAGCAATACCATCACACTTCCATAAGAGGATTGTAGATAGTTATATCATGAAATGGAAATAATCACCTGAGGTAAAGCAGTCCCTGACATGGTAGGTCACACTGCTGTCACTAACTGGGTTGTTCACCACACAGGTGTAGACTGAGTCCTGGTTCTCCATACTGATCTGTGGTCCAGTCTGACCCTCATCTCTGCAGTCTTCAGTCCAGGCCCAGACCAGCTGTAGTCCAGAGAGTCACCCTCTGCCTCACAGTGAAGTGTTTGCATTGCTTAGGCAGGTGACCTTAGCTTCAGTGACAGGGTCTACAACAAACAGATGAAATGATACAAAAGTATTATGAGATATCACAAGACAGGGACGAGAGGGCATTTAATAAGGAGTTTGTGTGATCTAACATCTCACTGTGATAGATGGAACAGGACATACATTTGCATAATTCACACATCTTGAATGTATTTATTTGATCTTCCTGGTTATAGGAATTATTTGTATTACTGCTTGAATTGTTTGTAAGTCAAACGCTTATCAAACTGAGCCTGAAAATTATCTAATTTAACATCAAATTACATCTCATACACAAACATAGAGTACTGGTATTTTTGTCGTCTGTACAATTCCTTAAATGGAAACTTTGGGGATTTTTCAACCAGGGCACTATTTTAAGATCTTTTTGAGTCTTAACTTTCACTAGGACAATTAACCATAAAAATTGGTCCAGTGTTGAACTAGAACGCTATAACGGCAACCGCAAAATTGCTTTACGACGTAATCCCATGGGGCAAGAATCTGTATCAAAGTAAACCGCTTGTTTTCGTCCATGAAAGGCTCATAATGTTAGTGTCTGACAACATGGAAAGGACTGTAAAGAGACTACAGAATGACTGTTCCACTTTCAGAATGCGGCCATTAGGTGGAATAAAGCTGGTTTTGCTTACCAGTTACTTTAACGCTGTGCTTTATGCTGATTAACCTTCCTTGAATTATAATGTCTGCGTCATACAATCCACTGTCATCTTTTGGCCAGATTTATAATAGTTGCATCCCCAGTTTTTTACATCCAACTTAATCCGCCCCTTGAATTTTAAATATTCTCTGACGTTTCCAGCCTTTTTGTCCCACTCCCACCATCTTGTTGCCATTGTGCCTCCACAGAATGTCTTCTATCTCTCCTTCAACCAGGGGCTGTAAAGATAGTATCCCATTCGAGGCAACATTGATGGTTTTTGAGGATACCCCTGAAAAGAAACAGATATGTATTCACTTATTATGATGCCAATGTTTCATGAGAAATTACTGTTTCATGCTGTTGTAAAAAAAAAAAAAAAAAAATACAAGCTAAAATTTCCACAGGCATATCATTATCCAATGACATTTTCAAAGTTTGACCAAAACACAACTTGCAAAAAGACTAGTTAGAGAGTGTAATGATTAGACAGTTTTTGATTGACCTGTGTTCATTTTGACTTGACTCATGAGATGCAGCCTAATTGTTGGCATTTGTGGTAAACCAGTTGCTCTTTATTGGAGATGGACAGCACAAAGTAAAAGGTGAAAGGCCCTCTCTAGTGCCGGTGTGTTGGTTTGCCCCTTCTGGGCTACAGTTGAAACATGATGGCGCAACATGGCGGACTTGCTCCCTGTGTAGCTATGAAGGACTCATTCTAAGCTGACGGAAACACACCACTTTGTAGTTACAGGTGATTATAGACTAATTAAAACATGATAATGAATACTATATTCTTTTTCTGCTAATATATCAGCGTAAACCCTATACACCGCACTGCTTCAACCCATGTGACACTTTTATGTGACCTACAGTATGTTGTAAAGGCAAATTTACCAGCAGACCCATCATGTGTTTTGCTCGGCCTGGGGACAAAGTCCCCCCCCCCCCCCCCAATCCTTTTTCCATTTTGCACACTACAGAATAACTCTCCTCTCCGACACAACTATTTAATCATAAACCGTTTCATTATAATTCAGAAAGCAGTTTGTTGAGGATTGAATAAAAACATCCACAAGTGATTGAAATTATTCTGGGATGTATCAGGTCAGCCAGTTCGACAGGACCAAGGGCATATATGTGAGTCCACAAACATAAAATCAGGATTCTCAACATTCATGAACATAAGGCTATGCACTAAGCTTACTAATAGCCTGTAAGATTACATTTAGTTAACATATCAAGCATAGAGCTTACCGTAAAACAGACTGAAGATAATGCAGAAAATGGTCCTCATCTGGAGGTGTTAGACACTCAGATGGAGAGACAAGGTGAAGTTCAGTAGAGATTTGTTCAAGTCAAAGAGTCTTTACTTGAGTAAAATATCCAAAAACAGGGCAAACAAAAACCTCAGAAAACCTCCAGGCAAGGAAACTCAGTCCAGGCAGTTAAACAGTTCCAACAAAAGTTATCCAAAAACAGGTAACAAAGATCTTAGAGAAAAAAAAAAGTTAAACTCACGCAAAGTCATCACAGGGTGTCAAATCAAGACTGAGCAGACACAGAAAATAAGGAGGCTCATATAAGCAGGCAAACAAGGCTCAGGTGAACATAATGACACAATAAAGACAAGACTCAAACATGTGACTGGCAAACGGGAACACTGAGGGGTATTGCAGTCCAAGAATCCTGACAATTTTGTAGTTGGCCTTGCCACACCATCCAAGTTAATGTTGGATTGCTTCCTAGAGACATAGGTTCTTGCATGCATAATTAACCATTTCCCTTTCATAACTTGGCACTGTAATCACACGGATTCATCGGCCTTCACATAGCCACACACGCGAAGGGAACACTTGAACTTTGCTCTTCACATAGGCCGTCCTTTGTTCACATTTATGTTCACGAACGAGCACAGACATGCACGCAGAACTACGGTGATCGAATAAAACACACACAGAGATTCTTTCTGGCGTGCACCCGACAGCGCATACTCGATCACACCAGCTCACACACACACACACACACTCTCACACACACACACACACACACCTCCTTTAATTCATTATCTAGATACATTTATTTAGATTACATATTGTGTTTTATTTCTGATTGTGTTTATAAATGGTTTGATTATATATATACGCTGGTCTATTTGATGTTACACAAGAATGAATGCTGCCAACCTCTTCTATTCAAAACTCCAAAGATCTTCAACCTTACTATTGATAAACTAACTTTGGTTGTAGTTATTCATTTAATTATTAATGAGAGTTTCAAATTGATAGTTACATTTTTATTTTTAACAAGACTGATATATTTGACTGATTTGTGGTTGATCCTTATTTTGACTACTGTGGATAACACAACATTTTGTGTGGCAACCCCCTATGTGTTCAACTTAATTGATCTGCGGTTGTGTTAAATGGTTGATGCCTGTCCAATTGGGTGAGATTACCAACATATTGGCGCTATTGTCAGTATAGTACCAATGTTGTCTGGCCCTCGTGAAGACAGTATTGCTATTTAGCACAATTGCACCCACATTTACTCAGCGCCCGCTCACAAGGTAAGGTACAAGCTCTTTTAAAGCCCCCTACTCCTGCTATCATTTTGGGTGTGTGTTGCAGTGGCTGCCCTGGCCAATCAGAATTAGTTTTACTTTTGGCTAACATCAGTCAGTCTAGGTGTGACCGCTCCTGCTTCACACACTGAATTGCTCCATGTTTACAGATAGAAAACACAACATGACTATAGAGTATAGACTGCAATCAGATTTCGAGCTGTGACATTAATACCCTAACTGTCGTTACAGTCACCGTCACCTCTTCAATGTTTTCTACGTTTCTCGTATTTCGTCAGGCTTGGGCGCAGTAGTGATCAGTCACCTGAAATATCTATCATTTCTTGTATACTAGGGGCAATCCGCAAAAAGAAATTAAAACATTTTGTCTGTTTGGTTAAGGCCTACTTGATGTTGGAACAGACCATCTGATGGGGGGTTACACGGTTCCAAATAGGCTATCTATACTGTAAGTCAGGTGCCGAAATGAAGTGCTACTGTCTTCACCTCCCCACACCCCTTCAAGTGGATCCATCCATCCATCCATGTAATATTAGAGGTCAGAGGTCAGGCAGGACCAATCAAATCAAGACACATAGAAGCCATTATGAAGAGGGGAATCAAAATACTCAAAAAGAGATCAGCTGATGCTGCAAAATGTTTTAACTTAACAAATGTATTTAATAATAACATTACCGATGCCAGCAGCAGGCAAAACATAGACGCAAGCTATAGTGATAACATTACCAGTCCACTGGTGCTAAATGAAGAGGAGGAGGAGGAGAGTCTGGATATAGGCTGATCCCAGTGCAGGACAGGGGCAAGAAGAGGAGGAGGAGAGTCTGGACATGGGCTGATCCCAGTGCAGGACAGGGGCAAGAAGTGGAGGAGGAGAGTCTGGACATGGGCTGATCCCAGTGCAGGACAGGGGCAAGAAGTGGAGGGTGTTGCTGAGGACGAGCGACATGACAACCTCGCAGGTGATACTGCATGTAGTGACAGTGTTAGCGGCCAGAGGGAATTCATCATACGTAGCCAGTCATGAATGATTTTGCATGTCCAAAATCAAACCCATTTTTTTCTTTAAAATAACATTATGCAACAATTTGACCTTAAAATAAAGATTTTGATGGTACACTGACTTCTAATACGGAGAATGGCGTCTGTGCCACTGCCATAGCACGCCTGGTATTGCACTATGTAACTTTGGAGTACAGGGCGCGAGACCAATGGCAACAACTATGCATTGCTTCATGGCACCACCTCATGTAACAACCACTTGACTCATGTGCCAGCTGTGAGAGGAAGTGAGTGCAGTTGGCGGAGAAGGAGAGAGAGAGAGCGTAACCGAGCAAGAGACCGAACGAGTGACCAAGCAACTGACCAAACAGGTAACCAAGCAAGTCAGATGCCGAGCTGGCCCTCTTTCTGTTTGACTAGTCAGTGATAACTTGTTAGCTGTCTTATTATGTCTTGTGTTCCAAATCAGTATTTCAGGTCTTTTTTTGGAAAAAAATGGACGCCGTGTGCTCCGGACCAAAGAAGAAAAGGACCATCCAGACTGTTACCAGCAGTCCAAAAGCCAGGGTTTGTCATGGTATGGTGTTGTGTCAGTGCCGCTGGCAAAGGTAACTTACACTTCTGTGATGGCACCATTAATGCCGAAAAGTACATAGAGATTTTGGAGCAACATATGCTGCCCTCAAGACGACATCCTTTCCAGGGACGCCCATGCATATTTCAACCAGCCAATGCAAAAGCACATTCTGCACACATTACAAAGGCATGGCTGAGGAAGGAGGGGGTGTGTGTGCTGGACTGGCCTGCCTGCAGTCCTGACTTGTCCCCAATGGAGAATGTTTGGTGCATTTTGAAATGCAAAATGTGCCAACGAAGACACCGTACCGCTACACACCTTAAGACTGGGGCGACAGTGGTACAGGAGGTAAAGAAGTAATTTAGTAATCAGAAGGTTGCTAGTTCGATTCCCTGTCGAAGTGTCCTTGAGCAAGGCACTGAACCCCTAATTGCTCCTGATGTGCAGTGTGCCATCAGTGAAAAATGTAAAATGTGTATACATTGTAAGTCGCACATATGTAAGTCGCTTTGGATAAAAGCGTCTGCTAAATGACTAAATGTAAATGTAAATGTGACTTGTTTGCAGGAAGAATGGGACAAAGTTACAACTGAAACGCTTCATCACTTGGTGTCTTCAGTCCCTATACATCTTTAGTGTTGTGAAAAGGAATGGCAACATTATAAAGTGGTAAATGCTTTACTGTCCCAACTTTTTTTTGAAATAATAAAACTTTTGCATGCATATCTCAGGGTCTGAACGATGCACTGCCTAATTATGTAAACATCAATCTCATTAAACTATAGCATGCCACAGGCTATCCAGGGCACGGGGAAACAACATTGTTCTTAAAGATATACATTTTTATTGGACTCCCATATATCACGAATAAGCAAATGATTACTCTAAAGCAGTGTCCAAAATGTCAGTGCTGGTGAATATCACATCAGTTTCCCGTAGACAAAATATAACACAAAAGAATGGATAGAGCACCACATGCAATTCAAAAGAGCCAAGAGTTTTTTATTGCTTTGAATCAAGGTAAAGGAAAAGCATTTAAAAGTATGGCTATGTTGAACAAAACAAAATACAAAGGAACACATGTATTTCACAATAAAAATAAGATATATTCCCAAAGTATTTGACTTCAAAGCTGCAATGTCTAAGACTGAAGTCTAAGAAAAACAAAGGGTAACAGTGTGAACTCAACTTTGTTGAAACCTGTGGGAAAATCAGTCATATTGCACTGAAGTCTGAACAGCAAGGAAACATCCGGAAATATCATTATTACAAAGTAACATTTCTGAAAGAAAACTTAATTGGGTGAAGCAGTTGTACAGGTTCAGTCCCTGATTATAATAGATCAAATCATCACATTCAGTAAAATATTTCCTCACATTGCTCTAACTATCCGCCCAGTGTACTTAAAAAAAAAAAAAAACTGGTATTCATGCACAATACATTTACTGTAAAGGACTGTACAAATCATTTTGCACTTCTGTAACCAAAATATCTTGTCACAGGTGTGACCTCTGTGATTTGACAAATGCGGTCCTAAAGACAGGATGACACTAAATAAGAGGTCACAGAAATGCTGGAAATGATAAACTTGTTGTGCATGCATTTCTAATCCCTGAGCTATAAATCACATACAAATGAACATGAATTTACAAGACCACCAAGTTTATTAGAGACAGGATGATTATTTTCTATTTGTTATGTTCTACTCAATCATGGTTTTGATTCATGAAGTCTATCTATGCCTATGCCAGGACAGGCCAGCTCATGACATATGCAAGGCTAAGGGTTCCATAAACCTTTTCAGGAGGTTTAATCTCTGTGTGCTAGTGCTGGGAGTCTTGATGTTTAAACAGGTATACTATTTTCCCGAACAGCCAGTTGATCTCACTCTGCAGCTTGCGTAGCAACATTCTTCTGCAGCTCTTGAATGACAGCTGATTCAAAACAAAGAAGACATTGTGACTATAGATACTACAGATATAAAATATTGGTCATATTAGTTGCACCTCTTATGCATACATTAAAGCTATACTGATATATACTGTTGTTAGCTAAATTTATTAAGGAAATGTACTGACAAAATATTAAAATAATTCATAGACAACAGTGACTTTTTGCTGCATATTTCTTAAATTCACACCGTAGAAAATCATTGCCCATTGTGCCTATGTAGTTTGGATGTTTTATCATATCTGTTAAAGTAACACTATGGAGTTTCTGGAGCCGCCAGGTATGGGGCTACTTTCTGCTGGACTATTCAGTAACTTATTTGCCGTCTTGCTTTGTCTTGTGTTGCACTTGCTTGATGTTTGACTGTGTTCGGAAAGTTGTTGACTCGCTAGTTTGTCATAAACAAAGTAAGCAAATTTCAACAGGTTTCGCTAAGTTTAGCCGCTAGCAGGACATCTTGTTAGCGATGTTGTTCTTGTTATAACACGCTTGGACATTAATGCTAGTAATAAATGATCTCGCGTCGGCTTCTTTGTAATGTTATTGTGATAGCTATGTTGGCTATCACAATAACATTGTCACAGTCAAACATCAAGTCAAACATCAAGCAAGTGCAACACAAGACAAAGCCAGTCAGCAAATAAGTTACTGAATAGTCCAGCAGAAAGTAGCCCTCTACCTGGTGGCTCCAGAAACTCCTTAGTGTTACTTTAAAATGTACTCTCTAACCCATTTTTAAATGAATGTGGAAGCACTGAATATTCCACATTCAGTTGTGTCCAGGGCCGGCGATTGCTATAGGCGAACTAGGCGACTGCCTAGGGCGACAAATGGGTTGGGGGCGCTCTCTAGTGTCGCCCTTGGACCTACTTCCCATTAGTCATAGTTAGAATAACAACCAAATTAAAACATGTTTATTAATCATGATCATCCTAGGGCGCCCCTTCAGCTACACGTTTACTTGTCAACCTAATTTTTAGATTGAATTGATGGTTATTGTCGATAATTTCCAAAGGGGGGGGGGGGGGGCGGTTGCGTTAAGTTACGTTACGTTAGTTACGTGAGGGCTCCTGCACACTGCCAAGGTGGGGTGAGCGTGTCAGCTACGTGACATTCGCAAAAAAGAAGCGGTCTAAACCATCTGGAGCACAGGGATGAAAACGAAGAAAGGAAGAAGAGGAAAAGAAAGCCAACTATAGAGGTAAGTCTTCTCATCTCAGCCATTAAGGTGTCAAACGAAATAAATGTAGTATTTTGCATCACCTAATATTGGACGTTTCATTGCTGTCACTTAGGCTAGCTATAGCTAGCTAGCGACTGTTACTTTGCTAATTTGCTACGTAGGCTATTACTAGCAAACGTAACTTCACTGATAACCTACATGGATGTAAATGTCAAAAGACCAGTATCTGGATAACGTATGCTAGTTATGAAAAGTACAGTTGCTGTCTACATTCATTATAAATGGTATAAGTTCTGTTTAGTGAATTCACAACTAGCAGGTGCATACACACACAGTAACCATTTTGGGGATAGTGGTGGTGTTCACCCTTCTGTACAGTTCCTCCCCAGGAATATACTAAAATGTATATGTGTTTTTTGTTTTGTTTTGTTTTTATTTTTGTTTTAAATTGGCCAGATGCACTCAGGCACTTTTTGCAGAGGCCGGCACCTGCTGGAGAAAGGACGCCTGATTCGCCTCCCTCTGAACTTTGTAAGTAGCCTACACAACTAGTTCTATTGTTGCTGTTTTTGGTATTGTTATTATTATTAGCAATTATTACTTTCATAATCACATCACATTAATACTACTAATTGTAATCAGTAGCCTAATATTATTTAGCCTTGTAGCAGTGGTGGCAGTAATTGTAATTTATCTACTACAAGTTACATGGTCAGATAAAATGTATTTGTACAATGCAGCTATGTGGTAGGATGATAGAAATGACCAAATGCAATTGTGTAACGAACAGCATGGATTAACTCTGTGTTTAAATACAGCTGCAGGAGAAGGGACATCCAGTAGTACTAAAGTACAATAGAAACATGTTAGCATGTATTCAATACAATAGCTTGTTTTCTTAAAGAAGTTCAACCACATTCATGATCATTTCACTTATTATATTAAACACCGCTTGTTTGGCTATACAATATGCTTGAATACAGGTGAAGGTGAAGGGACATCCAGGACCACATCAAGCACTCAGGGCATGAAAGCACTTTTGTTTGTAGAGGGTATAGTTAGGGTGTAGAGGGTCATAATTTGCTTACATTTCCTTACAGGTGTTTAAGAGTGTTTTGCACAGTAATAAAAAAGAAAATGTTCTGAAACTATTCTGGTGTTTGTTGTCCATGCAACATTTATTATTGAACTGCAATGTAGAATAGTAGAATTATAAGTGGGTGAAAAAACTGCTATGCAAAGTAAAGCAGTTAAGTTAATATATGTCTCTTCAGTGATGTTAAGTATTGTGTGTCAATCTCGCCTAGGGCAACCAAAGGGCTAGAGCCGGCCCTGGTTGTGTCAGTCAACCTTCAGTTTTCATCTCTGTTCCTACAAGATGGAAATAGATTTGAGTTGTTTGCTTGATTGTCTTTGGTATATTGTAGGCATAAAGCTTACAGCCTGCAGGTGTTTTGATCATAGTGTTGATTTTAGTATTCTCTTCTTCCGTTAACGGTAACAGTGTGTGACAGTTCATTCATTCAGTGGATGGTGCCAACCTGCCCACCATCCAAGACCTGTACACCTCCAGAGTCAGGAAACGGGCAGGAAAAATCACTGCAGACCCCTCACACCCCGGACACAAATTATTCAAACTCCTCCCCTCTGGTAGACGCTACAGATCACTGTTCGCAAAAACCTCCAGACACAAAAACAGTTTCTTCCCCCTCGCCGTCTCACTACTGAACAACTAACCCACTGTGGCATATATATTTATATTTATATATTTATCCCTGCACTTCTCGCACTCTCCACTTCTTCTTTGCACTACTGTTGTGCAACATTTCACAGCTACTGTATATAGCCATTCCGCCTTGTACATACTTTCTTAAACTCCTTAGTCCATTGCACTGTTGCACTGTTTGTTTGTTTGTATTGTATTGTATTGTATTGTATTGTATTGTATTGTGTTGTATATTTTGTGTAAGCACACTGAGAGTCACTTTACCAAGTCAAATTCCTTGTTTGTGCAAACTTACTTGGCCAATAAAACCTGATTCTGATTCTAAAACCTGATTCTGATGTTGTTTGCATAGTGTACTGAATGATGATACTGCCTGGGTTAGTACTGATGAAATGTGCATTAACGTGAATATGATGGATGTTATTTCTGATGCTCTAGGAATTGGGACAATTGATTGCAATTGTATTTGTTATATTCATGGAAGTTACAAGTATCGTTTGCAAAGCCAATAAGAGGAATACCAATCACTATCACTGGCTGAAACCGCAGCTATTCACTGATGGCATCCCCTAATTTTTGCACACTGTAATATCTGTATAATATCTGTATACACCCCACTCCTTGTGAACATGTTCCCCCTATGTGTATTGTTTTTCTACTGTGATTCTACTGTGATTTGTGTATGTATGTTTGTGAGTTAAGTTCAGTGTATAAGCTACTGGATGACCTAAATTTCCTTCGGGATTAATAAAGTATCCATCTATCTATCTATCTATCTATCTATCTATCTATCTATTGTGAAGCAAACTGGGCAGTACATGGGAAGGCTGTCAACACAAGACACCACACTGTTGGTGCACCTATCCTAACCTGTTAAGAAGACAGGCTGCAAGTGGTCATCTGAGCACACAGTATGAAATATACAATACACTATGTGTGCTACATGGAATCGAACCAATTACCATTTCCCATTACGCATTCAATTATTCATTAATACATAAATGCATATTCTTACCTTCAGTGATTTCATCCTTTATTTTCTGCAGTTCTTTGCGAATTTCCTCAAGGATGTCCTAAATACACATATACCCAGAAACCGGAGTGAACTGAATGCCATTTAAACAAAGACATTTAGAAAACCAAACAGTATTGTCCACGTGTGGCACTGTAGTGCTGCAGGACCAGATGTGAGTTTGGCACTCGGTGACAACTTGTTGAATGTTTCATCATTCACCACTTTTGTTCTATCTTTAAATACAGTAAGTGCCTCTACTCTGGAATTTGCCTTCATGAGAGGTGTTATAGAGATTTCAAAAGTGGTAAATACACTAACATAAACCATCCATATTTAGGCTTAACAACAAGTTTGTTGCCAAATATATATTGTACTGATATCTGGTTCTATAAGACTAGTGAGTGGCAATGCTACTAAAACAGATTTATTTTAGGCTAATGAGTGTCAATCTATTGATGCATAACAGGCCGACTCACCTCTTTAAATTTCTCCAACAGAGACTCACTGCATGAGTCTAATTCTTTGGAGAAAAAAGCAGCAGTTAGAAACAACAGATAGCATATGCATGAGCAACATTGCAATGGTGACAAAACACTAGCAAAATAAGCTATTCCTCTAAGATGCAGAAAAAACGAATCCACGCTTTTATTACATCAATATAATAGTAATAATACCTGGCCAAAGATCAATGGTGTTAGAAGACTACTCAGAGAAAGACACAACATCTACAACTATGCCAACTGTACTGAAAGACAGCATTCAGTCACTTATTCTCTACATTGATACATGCATCACAGTTACCAGGATTTATACAGGCCTTTGAGAGGTATTCCCAATATTCTGTGAACATAAACAAGACAATAATTATATTGGACTCACCTTTCATACCAACCCTAACTTTTATTCCCGATGCTGATCCCACTATATCTGGTGGATTTTTCACATCACACTGGTATGTGCCATTGTCACTAAACTGCATCTGAGAAACTTGGATTGATGCATCGTTTCTGTTCAGGTCCCCTGCCCAAACTACTCGTTTTTGAAACTGAGCAAGAGATCCTGGGTATGAATTGCCGCCGGTATAATAGAAGAACTGCAAAGAGCAAAAAAATGGAACAGTTATAAGGCATTGTTGGAACCTCTACTTACTTAATCTTGAAATCACAACCCGAACACACTGAGCAAAATTGCACTTTAGTTATCTAGTTGAATTGCATTCAAATTCGTGAGAAAGCGTTGCAGTTCAGTAGCGAACTAATTCTTCAAATCTTTAGGTGCTACTTCAATAAGAGGAAGACGAACAAATGCGATGAACTGAAGTTCATTTAATCTTGCAGACTTCCATCCAATTTTAGCGGCGGTCCATGGAGCATCTCTGCCAAACATCAGTGCACTTACTTTTCACACTACAGTTCCTGTCGTATTAACAATATGCTTTTCCAATCGAAAGCTAAACACTTATCAGAGTTAAGCTAATCAGAATATTCGGCTCACTTATTGCCGAAAAACATTTCAAGACAATGGTGACACTGTGAGAGCAGGTGTGTGTCCTTGTCTGTTTCTAAGATCCTGTTTGCAACTTTTTGGGAGGTTTCACCATTCCTTGACTTGCATCTCTTATCCAGAGACCCCTCCATGAATGCTTGGCTGTCCCCAACAGCCTGCACCTGTGGGCCTGTTTTCTGCCTGACCCTACGTGACACTCATCTCTGCACACAGGCCTTTCTGCCTGACCCTACATGACACTCATCTCTGCACACAGGCCTTTCTGCCTGACCCTACATGACACTCATCTCTGCACACAGGCCTTTCTGCCTGACCCTACGTGACACTCATCTCTGCACACGGGCCTTTCGGCCTGACATGTCACTACATGTCACTTGTTTTTTTGCAAAACTGCTCCATGTTAACCACACCACTGTATTACAACCAGTGTACTTTTCTACATAAGCTGAAAAACTGACTTCACGTATGTATCATTTGTTTCAAACAACGTGTCTCGAGGGCGGTCATCAACACATCGACTCGCTCGCTGGTGAATTCTCCTGGCATTCTGCTCTCTTCACACACTGGCTCAATGGAACATTACACAGACTTTGTACTAGGGAGCTGGCAGGGTAAACTCCATTTAATGCCTGGTCCAACTGATTTGGACATTTATGTTCTCATATACTGCCCCTCTGAGTAATGTCTAGATAATATCAGGTTTGCAGTGCATGTGCAAGATTATAAAAATGATTCCCAATCTTACTGAAGTTGTTTTGTCTGAAGCTCCTTCCGGTGTGAACGACCAAGTAACCGAAGCTCCACTGCTGACAACTTCTTTTGATTTGAAAGAACATTTAAGTATTCCTGTGGTCCCATTTTCAAAGAGCGCGTCCTCTGGTGCATACACCTCAATAGCAGTGACCAAAAGTGTACCTGAGGATAACAGTTAGGCAATTCAAAAAGTGTTAAACAATACACAGTATTTCTTCGAGACAAAACAAAAACACCAGGAACATCTAAATTCAGTGCTGAAAGTTACTACCAATTAGAACCAGTAAGTCAGTGAATCAATAAATAAAGACGTATATGGGCTGTGTTTTGTGCATTCATTGTGGCTAAATCAACCCTTACATATGTCACTCCTGACTGATTATATATATTTTTTATTTTACACCTAGAACAACCTTTTTAGCAACTCATAAACTTCTCTTTTAGACCATAAACAAAACCAAAAAGGCTGGTACTCTAGATCCTCAAGTTGCCAGTTTTATTTCTTACTTGAACACCAAAAAGGTTCAGGATTCAGAAGCATAATCCTTTTAAGTCTCACTAGGATCTTGCAAGGTTTTTTTTTTGTGATATTTGCTGCCCAAAAAATACTGCATTTGTAACAGGAGTTCTTTAAAATATTGCAGTTACATTTGTAGTCATTCTGAAGTTTTATGTTTGTGATTTTCAGGAGGAAATCTCTATGATTAGACCTATAACATGTTTTTGCATTATAATCATTCATCATTAAGAGGGACCTGTAACATTACCTCCAGTCATGTAGGCCAATAGATAACTGTTACCCTCTGGTGAGCTCCATAGATATCACATTAGACATATACAATGTTACTTAGTTACTCTAAACTTATGGAAATGATCTATATCAAAGCGATGAAAGCGTTGGATGGATTTGGCAATTTTTTCTATAGGCGTACATGAAATTTCTAATTTTCTTAGAAAGCTTTATAAGTTGATTTGCATTTGGTATAATGTTTTAATAACAAAGTTAATTTAGAAAGTTCTTGCATTAAAGTCACTGGAGCAAACTTTTCAAATGAACACAATCAGTAAACTATCATGAAGTTTCCACTGCCTAAACAAAATTACAGCGATCACTGAGGTCTTAAACCAGCACTGAAATAGCATATTTATTCCAAATATGTTCTTACACAATTGATCAAGCATGTATATGATTTCTCTTATAGATATATAGAATGCTTCCACAGACCTTTCATCTGTGACTCACAACATAGAATGTTGCTGAAGAGAGAGAAAGAGAGAGGGAGAGAGAGAGAGAAAGAGAGAGGAGAGAGAAAGAGAGAGAGAGAGAGAGAGAGAGAGAGAGAGAGAGAGATTCCTCAGCTGGCTTTGTCTACACACCTTCTCAGATGACACTATGCAGTGCGTGTTGTGAAGCACTCTCCAGTCTGCAGTGCGTGCTATGAAGCACTCTCCAGTTTTTCATTTAGGCCCTCTGTGTATTTCAGTTTGACACCCCTGTTCTAGACCTTAGTGCTGCTTTTGACGCTATAGAGTTACAACCGGCCCTTTGAGGGCAACCATAATGCTGATGTGGCCCAGTGTGAAAATGAGTCTGACACCTCTGACCTAGACTAATCATTAAAAAGCGCAAGAAAGCCCGAAACGGCATTCATGGCAACGAAATCGAAGGTAAATGAACTTGCTAATATTAGCAGGAACAGCGTTGTTTCTTAGGCTGCTAACGTTAGTTAAAAAAAAGTATTGTGCTTACCGGAGAGTAAATATACTATGACTCCGCATAGTAAGAGATTCGAATGTCTTCTGATTATGACTTTAAGATCCATATTTGTGTTACTGTTGTGTCCAAAATGCCGTCCAGCAATGAAGGTGGTTCATGAAGCATCTCGGTGTGTGTGTGCTGAGCAAGCTCTTTTAAAGCCCCCTACTCCTGCTATCATTTTGGGTGTGTGTTGCAGTGGCTGCCCTGGCCAATCAGAATTAGTTTGACTTTTGGCTAACATCAGTCAGTCTAGGGGTGACCGCTCCTGCTTCACACACTGAACTGCTCCATGTTTACAGATAGGAAACACAACATGACTATAGAGTATAGACTGCAATCAGATTTCGAGCTGTGACATTAATACCCTAACTGTCGTTACAGTCACCGTCACCTCTTCAATGTTTTCTACGTTTCTCGTATTTCGTCAGGCTAGGGCGCAGTAGTGATCAGTCACCTGAAATATCTATCATTTCTTGTATACTAGGGGGCAATCCGCAAAAAGAAATTAAAACATTTGGTTTTGATATGCAAAAATATTCAGACCAAAATTGTCTATTATCAACAAAGGGGGTAGATGATATGCCTCTTATTTTCCCTACTTTTCATGTGATTTGCAGATTATTTATGTGTGTCTGCTTTGCAAATATATTTGTAAAATCAGGATCCTCCACATTATCCACCTGCCATTTCATCTTTATCTATGTAAATATCTAAGGGATAATGGACAACATTGCATTCGGGCAAATTCATTTCTGCTACCCAAACACCATGGTTGCCAGAGAGAATTCTGAAGATCGAGAGGGATAAAGTGAATTGGCTAAATTGAAACATGAAAAGACTGAGCTAGAAAGGCCCCTGAATGTTGAGAACAACAAAGTTCAAGCTATTGCAGATATGAAAACATTAAAAGCAGGACAAGCTAGGTACAAGGCAGAGATAGCCAGTCTGAAAAAGCAAAGTGAGCAGCCCCCTCACACGGAGAGGTAGAGGCCAGAGGCATTTGGAACAATGCAGATTGAGGCCGTTAACAGCTAGGTATGCAGGTGTAAATGTGGTGTATCTTCTGGATCCCAACGTCATAAATCAAGACACGGGTCCAGAAGAAGATGACATGATTTATGCCATAGATGTGGGACATATGGTCATTGGGCAAAGGATCGCAGGTCTCAGGGCCGAGGCAGACATGCTCCTCATTCTAGGATAAAGGATAAAGAATGTGACTTTTGTAGAGTGTGTCTGAAAACATATCGACAAGTTGTTATTTTACAACAGTTCTTATGGAATTAGGAAAAGTCAAATAGCATGAGGCCTACAAAACATCATTAACCATATTTTTTAAACCTTTGAAATGTGCCTGGGGCCCGTGAGACCCCACAGATAACAGGAGGGTTAAGTGCAGGCTCGGACTGTCAATCTGGTGTCAATCCACTTAGTGGACCACAAGACCGGCAGCAATGTGGAGAAAACCACTGAGGGAAAAATATTCTACCAGCTGGTTAAGGCCTACTTGATGTTGGAACAGACCATCTGATGGGGAGTTACACGGTTCCAAATAGGCTATCTATACTGGAAGTCAGGTGCCGAAATGAAGTGCTACTGTCTTCACCTCCCCACACCCCTTCAAGTGGATCCATCCATCCATCCATGTAATATTAGAGGTCAGGCAGGCCCAATCAAATCAAGACTGATAGAAGCCATTATGAAGATGGGAATCAAAATACTCCAAAAGAGATCAGCTGATATTGCAAAATGTTTTAACTTAACAAATGTATTTAATAATAACATTACCGATGCCAGCAGCAGGCAAAACATAGACGCAAGCTATAGTGATAACATTACCAGTCCACTGGTGCTAAATGAAGAGGAGGAGGAGGAGAGTCTGGACATAGGCTGATCCCAGTGCAGGACAGGGGCCAGAAGTGGAGGAGGAGAGTTTGGACATGGCTGATCCCAGTGCAGGACAGGGGCAAGAAGTGGAGGGTGTTGCTGAGGACGAGCGACATGACAACCTCGCAGGTGATACTGCATGTAGTGACAGTGTTAGCGGCCGGAGGGAATTCATCATACGTAGCAGGTCCAAAACCAAATGAGTTTGATTTGTTCTTTAAAATAACATTATGCAACAATTTGACCTTAAAATAAAGATTTTGATGGTACACTGACTTCTAATACGGAGAATGGCGTCTGTGCCACTGCCATAGCACGCCTGGTATTGCACTATGTAACTTTGGAGTACAGGGCGCGAGACCAATGGCAACAACTATGCATTGCTTTATGGCACCACCTCACGTAACAACCACTTGACTCGTGTGCCAGCTGTAAGAGGAAGTGAGTGCAGTTGTCATGGAGAAGGAGAGAGAGTCACCGAGAGCAAGAGACCGAACGAGTAACCAAGCAAGTGACCAAACAGGTAACCAAGCAAGTCAGATGCCGAGCTGGCCCTCTTTCTGTTTGACTAGTCAGTGATAACTTGTTAGCTGTCTTATTATGTCTTGTCTTCCAAATCAGTATTTCAGGTCTTTTTTTGGAAAAAAATGGACGCCGTGTGCTCCGGACCAAAGAAGAAAAGGACCATCCAGACCAGTTACCAGCAGTCCAAAAGCCAGGGTTTGTCACGGTATGGTGTTGTGTCAGTGCCGCTGGCAAAGGTAACTTACACTTCTGTGATGGCACCATTAATGCCGAAAAGTACATAGAGATTTTGGAGCAACATATGCTGCCCTCAAGACGACATCTTTCCCAGGGACGCCTTTGCATATTTCAACCAGCCAATGCAAAAGCACATTCTGCACACATTACAAAGGCATGTCTGAGGAAGGAGGGGGTGTGTGTGCTGGACTGGCCTGCCTGCAGTCCTGACTTGTCCCCAATAGAGAATGTTTGGTGCATTTTGAAATGCAAAATGTGCCAACGAAGACACCGTACCGCTACACACCTTAAGACTGGGGCGACAGTGGTACAGGAGGTAAAGAAGTCATTTAGTAATCAGAAGGTTGCTAGTTCGATTCCCTGTCGAAGTGTCCTTGAGCAAGGCACTGAACCCCTAATTGCTCCTGATGTGCAGTGTGCCATCAGTGAAAAATGTAAAATGTGTATACATTGTAAGTCGCACATATGTAAGTCGCTTTGGATAAAAGCGTCTGCTAAATGACTAAATGTAAATGTAAATGTGACTTGTTTGCAGGAAGAATGGGACAAAGTTACACCTGAAACGCTTCATCACTTGGTGTCTTCAGTCCCTATACATCTTTAGTGTTGTGAAAAGGAATGGCAACATTATAAAGTGGTAAATGCTTTACTGTCCCAACTTTTTTTTGAAATAATAAAACTTTTGCATGCATATCTCAGGGTCTGAACGATGCACTGCCTAATTATGTAAACATCAATCTCATTAAACTATAGCATGCCACAGGCTATCCAGGGCACGGGGAAACAACATTGTTCTTAAAGATATACATTTTTATTGGACTCCCATATATCACGAATAAGCAAATGATTACTCTAATGCAGTGTCCAAAATGTCAGTGCTGGTGAATATCACATCAGTTTCCCGTAGACAAAATATAACACAAAAGACTGGATAGAGCACCACATGCAATTCAAAAGAGCCAAGAGTTTTTTATTGCTTTGAATCAAGGTAAAGGAAAAGCATTTAAAAGTATGGCTATGTTGAACAAAACAAAATACAAAGGAACACATGTATTACACAATAAAAATAAGGCATATTCCCAAAGTATTTGACTTCAAAGCTGCAATGTCTAAGACTGAAGTCTACGAAAAACAAAGGGTAACAGTGTGAACTCAACTCTGTTGAAACCTGTGGGAAAATCAGTCATATTGCACTGAAGTCTGAACAGCAAGGAAACATCCTGAAATATCATTACAAAGTAACATTTCTGAAAGAAAACTTAATTGGGTGAAGCAGTTGTACAGGTTCAGTCCCTGATTATAATAGATCAAATCATCACATTCAGTAAAATATTTCCTCACATTGCTCTAACTATCCGCCCAGTGTACTTAAAAAAAACTGGTATTCATGCACAATAAATTCACTGTAAAGGACTGTACAAATCGTTTTGCACTTCTGTAACCAAAATATCTTGTCACAGGTGTGACCTCTGTGATTTGACAGATGCAGTCCTAAAGACAGGATGACACTAAATAAGAGGTCACAGAAATGCTGGAAATGATAAACTTTTGTGCATGCATTTCTAATCCCTGAGCTATAAATCACATACAAATGAACATGAATTTACAAGACCACCAAGTTTATTAGAGACAGGATGATTATTTTCTATTTGTTATGTTCTACTCAATCATGGTTTTGATTCATGAAGTCTATCCATGCCTATGCCAGGACAGGCCAGCTCATGACATATGCAAGGCTAAGGGTTCCATAAACCTTTTCAGGAGGTTTAATCTCTGTGTGCTAGTGCTGGTAGGCTTGATGTTTAAACAGGTATACTATTTTCCCGAACAGACAGTTGATCTCACTCTGCATCTTGCGTAGCAACATTCTTCTGCAGCTCTTGAATGACAGCTGATTCAAAACAAAGAAGACATTGTGACTATAGATACTACAGATATAAAATATTGGTCATATTAGTTGCACCTCTTATGCATACATTAAAGCTATACTGATATATACTGTTGTTAGCTAAATTGATTAAGGAAATGTACTGACAAAATATTAAAATAATTCATAGACAACAGTGACTTTTCGCTGCATATTTCTTAAATTCACACCGTAGAAAATCATTGCCCATTGTGCCTATGTAGTTTGGATGTTTTATCATATCTGTTAAAGTAACACTATGGAGTTTCTGAAGCCGCCAGGTATGGGGCTACTTTCTGCTGGACTATTCAGTAACTTATTTGCTGTCTTGCTTTGTCTTGTGTTGCACTTGCTTGATGTTTGACTGTGTTCGGAAAGTTGTTGACTCGCTAGTTTGTCATAAACAAAGTAAGCAAATTTCAACAGGTTTCGCTAAGTTTAGCCGCTAGCAAGACATCTTGTTAGCGATGTTAGCAAGCTTGTTATAACACGCTTGGACATTAATGCTAGTAATAAATGATCTCGCGTCGGCTTCTTTGTAATGTTATTGTGATAGCTATGTTGGCTATCACAATAACATTGTCACAGTCAAACATCAAGTCAAACATCAAGCAAGTGCAACACAAGACAAAGCCAGACATCAACTAAGTTACTGAATAGTCCAGCAGAAAGTAGCCCCCTAGCTGGTGGCTCCAGAAACTCCATAGTGTTACTTTAAAATGTACTCTCTAACCCATTTTAAATCAATGTGGAAGCACTGAATATTCCACTTTCAGTTGTGTCAGTCAACCTTCAGTTTTCATCTCATCTGTTCCTACAAGATAGAAATAGATTGGAGTTGTTTGCTTGATTGTCTTTGGTATATTGTAGGCATAACGCTTACAGCCTGCAGGTGTTTTGATCATAGTGTTGATTTTAGTATTTTCTTCTTCCGTTAACTGTAACAGTGTGTGACAGTTCATTCATTCAGTGGATGTTGTTTGCATAGTGTACTGAATGATGATACGGCCTGGGTTAGTACTGATGAATGTGCATTAACGTGAATATGATGGATGTTATTTCTGATGCTCTAGGAATTGGGACAATTGATTGCAATTGTATTGTTATATTCATGGAAGTTACGAGTATCGTTTGCAAAGCCAATAAGAGGAATACCAATCACTATCACTGGCTGAAACCGCAGCTATTCACTGATGGCATCCCCTAATTTTTGCACACTGCAATATCTGTATAATATCTGTACACACCCCACTCCCTGTGAACATGTTCTCCCTATGTGTATTGTTTTTCTACTGTGATTCTACTGTGATTTGTGTATGTATGTTTGTGAGTTAAGTTACGTGTATAAGCTACTGGATGACCTAAATTTCCTTCGGGATTAATAAAGTATCCATCTATCTATCTATCTATCTATCTATCTATCTATTGTGAAGCAAACTGGGAAGTAAATGGGAAGACTGTCAACACAAGACACCACACTGTTGGTGCACCTATCCTAACCTGTTAAGAAGACAGGCTGCAAGTGGTCATCTGAGCACACAGTATGAAATATACAATACACTATGTGTGCTACATGGAATCGAACCAATTACCATTTTCCATTACGCATTCAATTATTCATTAATACATAAATGCATATTCTTACCTTGAGTGATTTCATCCTTTATTTTCTGCAGTTCTTTGCGAATTTCCTCAAGTATGTCCTAAATACACATATACACAGAAACCAGAGTCAACTGAATGCCATTTAAACAAAGACATTTAGAAAACCAAACAGTATTGTCCACGTGTGGCACTGTAGCGCTGCAGGACCAGATGTGAGTTTGGCACTCGGTGACAACTTGTTGAATGTTTCATCATTCACCACTTTTGTTCTCTCTTTAAATACAGTAAGTGCCTCTACTCTGGGATTCGCCTTCATGAGAGGTGTTATAGAGATTTCAAAAGTGGTCAATACACTAACATAAACCATCCATATTTAGGCTTAACAACAAGTGTGTTGCCAAATATATATTGTAATGTATATCTGGTTCTATAAGACTAGTGAGTGGCAATGCTACTAAAACAGATTTATTTTAGGCTAATGAGTGTCAATCTATTGATGCATAACAGGCCGACTCACCTCTTTAAATTTCTCCAACGGAGACTCACTGCATGAGTCTAATTCTTTGGAGAAAAAAGCAGCAGTTAGAAACAACAGATAGCATATGCATGAGCAACATTGCAATGGTGACAAAACACTAGCAAAATAAGCTATTCCTCTAAGATGCAGAAAAACGAATCCACGCTTTTATTACATCAATATAATAGTAATAATACCTGGCCAAAGATCAATGGTGTTAGAAGACTACTCAGAGAAAGACACAACATCTACAACTATGCCAACTGTACTGAAAGACAGCATTCAGTCACTTATTCTCTACATTGATACATGCATCACAGTTACCAGGATTTATACAGGCCTTTGAGAGGTATTCCCAATATTCTGTGAACATAAACAAGACAATAATTATATTGGACTCACCTTTCATACCAACCCTAACTTTTATTTGTGATGCTGATCCCACTATATCTGGTGGATTTTTCACATCACACTGGTATGTGCCATTGTCACTAAACTGCATCTGAGCAACTTCGATTGATGCATCGTTTCTGTTCAGGTCCCCTGCCCAAACTACTCGTTTTTTAAACTGAGCAAGAGATCCTGGGTATGAATTGCCGCCGGTATAATAGAAGAACTGCAAAGAGCAAAAAAATGGAACAGTTATAAGGCATTGTTGGAACCTCTACTTACTTAATCTTGAAATCACAACCCAACACACTGAGCAAAATTGCACTTTAGTTATCTAGTTGAATTGCATTCAAATTCGTGAGAAAGCGTTGCAGTTCAGTAGCGAACTAATTCTTCAAATCTTTAGGTGCTACTTCAATAAGAGGAAGACGAACAAATACGATGAACTGAAGTTCATTTAATCTTGCAGACTTCCATCCAATTATAGCGGCGGTCCATGGAGCATCTCTGCCAAACATCAGTGCACTTACTTTTCACACTACAGTTCCTGTCGTATTAACAATATGCTTTTCCAATCGAAAGCTAAACACTAATCAGAGTTAAGCTAATCAGAATATTCTGCTCACTTATTGCCGAAAAACATTTCAAGACAATGGTGACACTGTGAGAGCAGGTGTGTGTCCTTGTCTGTTTCTAAGATCCTGTTTGCAACTTTTTGGGAGGTTTCACCGTTCCTTGACTTGCATCTCTTATCCAGAGACCCCTCCATGAATGCTTGGCTGTCCCCAACAGCCTGCACCTGTGGGCCTGTTTTCTGCTTGACCTTACAAGACACTCATCTCTGCACACAGGCCTTTCTGCCTGACCCTACATGACACTTGTCTCTGCACACGGGCCTTTCTGCCTGACCCTACATGACACTTGTCTCTGCACACGGGCCTTTCTGCCTGACCCTACATGACACTTGTCTCTGCACACGGGCCTTTCTGCCTGACCCTACATGACACTTGTCTCTGCACACGGGCCTTTCTGCCTGACCCTACATGACACTTGTCTCTGCACACAGGCCTTTCTGCCTGACCCTACATGACACTTGTCTCTGCACACGGGCCTTTCTGCCTGACCCTACATGACACTTGTCTCTGCACACGGGCCTTTCTGCCTGACCCTACATGACACTTGTCTCTGCACACGGGCCTTTCTGCCTGACCCTACATGACACTTGTCTCTGCACACGGGCCTTTCTGCCTGACATGTCACTACATGTCACTTGTTTTTTTGCAAAACTGCTCCATGTTAACCACACCACTGTATTACAACCAGTGTACTTTTCTACATAAGCTGAAAAACTGACTTCACGTATGTATCATTTGTTTCAAACAACGTGTCTCGAGGGCGGTCATCAACACATCGACTCGCTCGCTGGTGAATTCTCCTGGCATTCTGCTCTCTTCACACACTGGCTCAATGGAACATTACACAGACTTTGTACTAGGGAGCTGGCAGGGTAAACTCCATTTAATGCCTGGTCCAACTGATTTGGACATTTATGTTCTCATATACTGCCCCTCTGAGTAATGTCTAGATAATATCAGGTTTGCAGTGCATGTGCAAGATTCCCAATCTTACTAAAGATGTTTTGTCTGAAGCTCCTTCCGGTGTGAACGACCAAGTAACCGAAGCTCCACTGCTGACAACTTCTTTTGATTTGAAAGAACATTTAAGTATTCCTGTGGTCCCATTTTCAAAGAGCGCGTCCTCTGGTGCATACACCTCAATAGCAGTGACCAAAAGTGTACCTGAGGATAACAGTTAGGCAATTCAAAAAGTGTTAAACAATACACAGTATTTCTTCGAGACAAAACAAAAACACCAGGAACATCTAAATTCAGTGCTGAAAGTTACTACCAATTAGAACCAGTAAGTCAGTGAATCAATAAATAAAGACGTATATGGGCTGTGTTTTGTGCATTCATTGTGGCTAAATCAACCCTTACATACGTCACTCCTGACTGATTATATATATGTTTTATTTTACACCTAGAACAACCTTTTTAGCAACTCATAAACTTCTCTTTTAGACCATAAACAAAACCAAAAAGGCTGGTACTCTAGATCCTCAAGTTGCCAGTTTTATTTCTTACTTGAACAGCAAAAAGGTTCAGGATTCAGAAGCATAATCCTTTTAAGTCTCACTGGGATCTTGCAAGGTTTTTTTTGTGATATTTGCTGCCCAAAAAAGACTGCATTTGTAACAGGAGTTCTTTAAAATATTGCAGTTACATTTGTAGTCATTCTGAAGTTTTATGTTTGTGATTTTCAGGAGGAAATCTCTATGATTAGACCTATAACAGGTTTTTGCATTATAATCATTTATCATTAAGAGGGACCTGTAACATTACCTCCAGTCATGTAGGCCAATAGATAACTGTTACCCTCTGGTGAGCTCCATAGATATCACATTAGACATATACAATGTTACTTAGTTACTCCAAACTTATGGAAATAATCTAAATCAAAGCGATAGAAGCGTTGGATGGATTTGGCAATTTTTTTTTATAGGCGTACATGAAATTTCTAATTTTCTTAGAAAGCTTTATAAGTTGATTTGCATTGTTAAAATGTTTTAATAACAAAGTTAATTTAGAAAGTTCTTGCATTAAAGTCACTGGAGCAAACTTTTCAAATGAACACAATCAGTAAAACTATCATGAAGTTTCCACTGCCTACACAAAATTACAGTGATCACTGAGGTCTTAAACCAGCACTGAAATAGCATATTTATTCCAAATATGTTCTTGCACAATTGATCAAGCATGTATAGGATTTCTCTTATATATATATAGAATGCTTCCACATACCTTTCATCTGTGACTCACAACATAGAATGTTGCTGAAGAGAGAGAAAGAGAGAGGGAGAGAGAGAAAGAGAGAGAGAGAGAGAGAGAGAGAGATAGAGAGAGAGAAAGAGAGAGGAGAGAGAGAAAGAGAGAGAGAGAGAGAGAGAGAGAGAGAGAGAGAGAAAGAGAGAGAGAGAGAGAGATTCCTCAGCTGGCTTTGTTTACACCTTCTCAGACGACACTATGCAGTGCGTGCTATGAAGCACTCTCCAGTCTGCAGTGCGTGCTATGAAGCACTCTCCAGTTTTTCATTTTGGCCCTCTGTGTATTTCAGTTTGACACCCCTGTTCTAGACCTTAGTGCTGCTTTTGACACTATAGAGTTACAACCGGCCCTTTGAGGGCAACCATAATGCTGATGTGGCCCAGTGTGGAAATGAGTCTGACACCTCTGACCTAGACTAATCATTAAAAAGCGCAAGAAAGCCCGAAACGGCATTCATGGCAACGAAATCGAAGGTAAATGAACTTGCTAATATTAGCAGGAACAGCGTTGTTTCTTAGGCTGCTAATGTTAGTTAAAAAAAAGTATTGTGCTTACCGGAGAGTAAATATACTATGACTCCACATAGTAAGAGATTCGAATGTCTTCTGATTATGACTTTAAGATCCATATTTGTGTTACTGTTGTGTCCAAAATGCCGTCCAGCAATGAAGGTGGTTCATGAAGCATCTCGGTGTGTGTGTGCTGAGCAAGCTCTTTTAAAGCCCCCTACTCCTGCTATCATTTTGGGGGTGTGTTGCAGTGGCTGCCCTGGCCAATCAGAATTAGTTTTACTTTTGGCTAACATCAGTCAGTCTAGAGCCATTATGAAGATGGCAATCCAAAAACTCAAAAAGAGATCAGCTAATGCTGCAAAATGTTTTAACTTAACAAATGTATTTAATAATAACATTACCGATGCCAGCAGCAGGCAAAACATAGACGCAAGCTATAGTGATAACATTACCAGTCCACTGGTGCTAAATGAAGAGGAGGAGGAGGAGAGTCTGGACATAGGCTGATCCCAGTGCAGGACAGGGGCAAGAAGTGGAGGGTGTTGCTGAGGACGAGCGACATGACAACCTCGCAGGTGATACTGCATGTAGTGACAGTGTTAGCGGCCAGAGGGAATTCATCATACGTAGCAGGTCCAAAACCAAATGAGTTTGATTTGTTCTTTAAAATAACATTATGCAACAATTTTACCTTAAAATAAAGATTTTGATGGTACACTGACTTCTAATACGGAGAATGGCGTCTGTGCCACTGCCATAGCACGCCTGGTATTGCACTATGTAACTTTGGAGTACAGGGCGCGAGACCAATGGCAACAACTATGCATTGCTTTATGGCACCACCTCACGTAACAACCACTTGACTCATGTGCCAGCTGTGAGAGGAAGTGAGTGCAGTTGGCGGAGAAGGAGAGAGAGAGAGCGTAACCGAGCAAGAGACCGAACGAGTAACCAAGCAAGTGACCAAACAGGTAACCAAGCAAGTCAGATGCCGAGCTGGCCCTCTTTCTGTTTGACTAGTCAGTGATAACTTGTTAGCTGTCTTATTATGTCTTGTGTTCCAAATCAGTAAAATGGACGCCGTGTGCTCCGGACCAAAGAAGAAAAGGACCATCCAGACCAGTTACAAACAGTCCAAAAGCCAGGGTTTGTCATGGTATGGTGTTGTGTCAGTGCCGTTGGCAAAGGTAACTTACGCTTCTGTGATGGCACCATTAATGCCGAAAAGTACATAGAGATTTTGGAGCAACATATGCTGCCTTCAAGACGACATCTTTTCCAGGGACGCCTTTGCATATTTCAACCAGCCAATGCAAAAGCACATTCTGCACACATTACAAAGGCATGGCTGAGGAAGAAGGGGGTGTGTGTGCTGGACTGGCCTGCCTGCAGTCCTGACTTGTCCCCAATAGAGAATGTTTGGGGCATTTTGAAATGCAAAATGTGCCAACGAAGACCCCGTACCGCTGCACACCTCAAGACTTGTTTGCAGGAAGAATGGGACAAAGTTACACCTGAAACGCTTCATCACTTGGTGTCTTCAGTCCCTACACATCTTTAGTGTTGTGAAAAGGAATGGCAACATTATAAAGTGGTAAATGCTTTACTGTCCCAACTTTTTTTGAAATAATAAAACTTTTGCATGCATATCTCAGGGTCTGAACGATGCACTGCCTAATTATGTAAACATCAATCTCATTAAACGATAGCATGCCACAGGCTATCCAGGGCACGGGGAAACAACATTGTTCTTAAAGATATACATTTTTATTGGACTCCCATATATCATGAATAAGCAAATGATTACTCTAATGCAGTGTCCAAAATGTCAGTGCTGGTGAATACCACATCAGTTTCCTGTAGACAAAATATAACACAAAAGACTGGATAGAGCACCACATGCAATTCAAAAGAGCCAAGAGTTTTTTATTGCTTTGAATCAAGGTAAAGGAAAAGCATTTAAAAGTATGGCTATGTTGAACAAAACAAAATACAAAGGAACACATGTATTACACAATAAAAATAAGGCATATTCCCAAAGTATTTGACTTCAAAGCTGCAATGTCTAAGACTGAAGTCTAAGAAAAATAAAGGGTAACAGTGTGAACTCAACTCTGTTGAAACCTGTGGGAAAATCAGTCATATTGCACTGAAGTCTGAACAGCAAGGAAACATCCTGAAATATCATTACAAAGTCAAATTTCTGAAAGAAAACTTAATTGGGTGAAGCAGTTGTACAGGTTCAGTACCTGATTATAATAGATCAAATCATCAAATTCAGTAAAATATTTCCTCACATTGCTCTAACTATCCGCCCAGTGTACTTAAAAGGAAAAAAAAAGAACTGGTATTCATGCACAATACATTTACTGTAAAGGACTGTACAAATCATTTTGCACTTCTGTAACCAAAATATCTTGTCACAGGTGTGACCTCTGTGATTTGACAGATGCAGTCCTAAAGACAGGATGACACTAAATAAGAGGTCACAGAAATGCTGGAAACGATAAACTTTTGTGCATGCATTTCTAATCCCTGAGCTATAAATCACATACAAATGAACATGAATTTACAAGACCACCAAGTTTATTAGAGACAGGATGATTATTTTCTATTTGTTATGTTCTACTCAATCATGGTTTTGATTCATGAAGTCTATCCATGCCTATGCCAGGACAGGCCAGCTCATGACATATGCAAGGCTAAGGGTTCCATAAACCTTTTCAGGAGGTTTAATCTCTGTGTGCTAGTGCTGGGAGTCTTGATGTTTAAACAGGTATACTATTTTCCCGAACAGCCAGTTGATCTCACTCTGCATCTTGCGTAACAACATTCTTCTGCAGCTCTTGAATGACAGCTGATTCAAAACAAAGAAGACATTGTGACTATAGATGCTACAGATATAAAATATTGGTCATATTAGTTGCACCTCTTATGCATACATTAAAGCTATACTGATATATACTGTTGTTAGCTAAATTGATTAAGGAAATGTACTGACAAAATATTAAAATAATTCATAGACAACAGTGACTTTTAGCTGCATATTTCTTAAATTCACACCGTAGAAAATCATTGCCCATTGTGCCTATGTAGTTTGGATGTTTTATCATATCTGTTAAAGTAACACTATGGAGTTTCTGGAGCCGCCAGGTATGGGGCTACTTTCTGCTGGACTATTCAGTAACTTATTTGCCGTCTTGCTTTGTCTTGTGTTGCACTTGCTTGATGTTTGACTGTGTTCGGAAAGTTGTTGACTCGCTAGTTTGTCATAAACAAAGTAAGCAAATTTCAACAGGTTTCGCTAAGTTTAGCCGCTAGCAAGACATCTTGTTAGCGATGTTAGCAAGCTTGTCATAACACGCTTGGACATTAATGCTAGTAATAAATGATCTCGCGTCGGCTTCTTTGTAATGTTATTGTGATAGCTATGTTGGCTATCACAATAACATTGTCACAGTCAAACATCAAGTCAAACATCAAGCAAGTGCAACACAAGACAAAGCCAGTCAGCAAATAAGTTACTGAATAGTCCAGCAGAAAGCAGCCCCCTACCTGGTGGCTCCAGAAACTCCATAGTGTTACTTTAAAATGTACTCTCTAACCCATTTTAAATGAATGTGGAAGCACTGAATATTCCACTTTCAGTTGTGTCAGTCAACCTTCAGTTTTCATCTCTGTTCCTACAAGATGGAAATAGAGTTGTTTGCTTGATTGTCTTTGGTATATTGTAGGCATAAAGCTTACAGTCTGCAGGTGTTTGATCATAGTGTTGATTTTAGTATTCTCTTCTTCCATTAACTGTAACAGTGTGTGACAGTTCATTCATTCAGTGGATGTTGTTTGCATAGTGTACTGAATGATGATACTGCCTGTGTTAGTACTGATGAAATGTGCATTAAC